>NC_051186.1:42102006-42145287 GCF_013339695.2 Rhipicephalus sanguineus | reverse complement strand
TTTTTTCTCTTTCTTACTGTCTTTCTTTGCATTATTGTGGACAAAGGACAGCAGAATGGCCAGCAGCAGCAGCAGCAGCAGCAGCAGCAGCAGCAGCAGCTTGATGTCTGTTTGTGCCTTGGCTGACAGGTTGCCTTGTGAAATGCCGAAATTTTGGGCGATTCTCCTCCCTCTATCCCGAGTGAGTGAGTGAGTGAGTGAGTGAGTGAGTGAGTGAGTGAGTGAGTGATGAGTGAGTGAGTGAGTGAGTGAGTGAGTGAGTGAGTGAGTGAGTGAGTGAGTGAGTGAGTGAGTGAGTGAGTGAGTGATTTTGTGAATACCTATCACATGAATACCTATCAACTAGCTCACCTCTGTGTTATACTTAGTGAGTGCAGTGAAATTCCTACCAAGAATGTTTCTGTTTTTAAGTTATTGATTGGTTGATTGACTGATTGCTTCTTTGATGATTGATCGATCGATTGTTTGATTGTAGTTCCCACCAAGAATCTGTCTGAGTTATTCAGCGAGTGAGTGAGTGAGTGAGTGAGTGAGTGAGTGAGTGAGTGAAGCCTGCGCATTTCTTTTGAAAGAAGGTTTCTGTTTGAACGGAAGGCCAATGATCGTCAATATCAGTTTTCTTTCATTTGAAAGAAATCTACAAGCCACATAGTGTTGACATAAACAGACTGCTTTGTTTGGACGCAACCAGATTGCGCTGACGACGGTAATAACAATGGGGCTTTTGTGCTGCACGTCTCTTTGGAAACGAGTCGCCATTGTAAACTTTAGGAGATGTGTAACAATATACGCAAGTACACAACGGCGCAGAAACGATGCGCCGTTGTGAACACAAAGAAACAACCAGAACGCGAACAGTTTGATTTCTGTCTTTCTGACGTTTACTTTTTAGCGCCCAGAGTTTCCTCTCGGGGGTCGAACGAGTGACCTCGCCTACCCTGCAGCAAACAACACTCATTCACTGCCGAGCCTTGATGCATCGAAAATAACGGTAATCTGTTACAAAGAGGACAAAATGTGAAGTGGGTATCGGAGTTTTTGTAACAAGATAGGCTACCTGTCTGTCTGCAGCTGTCGGTTCGAGTCGTATTATGCACGGGTGGTCCAAAAACAGAACTGCGCGGATACTGTGTAACTAATAAACATTTTGCTAATAAAGACTGATTGATCTAGATCACGCGTGACATCCGTCAGATCGAGTAGCAGCGTATATCTCATGCGTGTTAACTGTACAAGAGCACTGCGGGGTTGCGTATGAGTGTCTATAGGGGATTACGTGAAACACAATGGTCTGCTGATCGTCTGATTGTCGTCTGTTGATCATCTGTTCGCCGTCTGTGTGACCGTCTGCTTGTCGTCTGGTTACGTCTTCAACGGTTCAATCACTGTAAACCAGCAAAATATGTCGGAAGACACCGATACTGGTTGAAACGCCATTCGTTGCAGCTCCCATAGACATTAGCACCAGATTTCCCTCTAGTGTACGAGTACTAAACTATGCCAGCGAGGGCCCAAAGGGTAATACACACACACGCGCTACGACTATCTCTCTTATCAGCCTGATAAGCGAGTCGCGAGCACGCGAGGCATTCCATCCCGTGCGCAAATAAAACGCGGCGTCGCAACGTCTGTATGCAACATTTATATCCGAAGTGGAGGTCACCGCTTATCGGCGACACAGGACACAGGTAACGAGTTGCATGAGAGATAAGAAAATGCCACGCGGCATTTTACTACCCTGGACAGCGTCCGAAAGATAAATGATTGTACAAATTCCGCTGTATACCCTGCGCTGTACAGCCTTATGCAAAAAAAAAAAAAAAAAAGATTAGCCGAGCTGATCGCTATCACTAGGTGTCTTATCTAATTGGGTATCTGCTTTCATATATAGGATACAGGTGGCGCCAGGAGTAGCCGTTACTCGCGGTGCGGTCCTTTAAGCCATTTAAAAATCCGATATACATGAATACAACAGCAGTTATCGAACTCTAAGGTTGATTCTTGTTCATGCTTACCAAGTAGTCTACATATCTGATCCATACCCATTTTATAGCAATTGAGAAATTGCCGACATGCACGCAAAGCAGGGGCGGCGCCAGAGGGGGTTAGAAAGGGGCGGCAGTGCCCCCGCCCCCGCTGAAAAAACAAATGTTTCGCCTGCACCGATTTGCCCCCCCCCCCCCAAGACCAAGAACAAACACAGCCAAACACAATGCGTAAGTCCCCCCCCCCCTTACTTCGAAGGATCGCGCTTATCGCGGTTGCCCCCCCCCCCCCCCGCCCTCTCTATCCAGTGAGACAATCGTGGCGCAAGCCCTGATACCAAGCGAACATGCACAAAGTGCGCGGAACGATTTGCCGGAACACTGAACGACTGGCGCCAATACCACGTGATCATTCGTATAGTGTTGCCTGAGGTGAAGGATGTTTGCCAGTAGGCTTGAAACTGTTATCGCAATTCGGCGGTCTATAATGCCAACGCTCCGTCACCCCTACATAGATAAAAGGCGGGCCATCACGGCGGAACTTCGACATATGCGACGGCGAGGCCATTGCAGGAGCATCGTGAAACTCCGCAAAAACCATATCGGCAAAGGCAATACACCCTTATCAGGAGGAACACCATTCACAATCCCGCCTTTTTATCTACAGAGACGACACACTATCAGCGGGAGTATACACATAGCTTTACGCTGGCGTGCCGTATACCGCGGGCCTTGACTGCGGGAATTCAGGTCGCGGCGTGATAAGCGAGATCGACGACCATGGTCGTACAGAAACTACGATAAGGGAAGCTGCTGATAACGCTCGTTGCACGAGTTCCGTGTCATTCCGTGTCATTTCATTCAAATATAACAATATCTGGCAGGCACGTAGGCAAGGGGGGGCCCGGGGGCCCCCCCCCCCCCCCCCCGAAATTCGTCCAGCCTTTTATATTCCCGGGCAACTTTTTTTCTTTTTGCCATGAAAAGACATTATTTTCGAATAATTAGGCCTTGGGCCCCCCCCGAAAAAAAATTCTGGCTACGTGCCTGATATCTGGTGTTTTACTCGCCAACACCACGATGTGATCCTCTAGCATTTCGCCTCCATTGAAATGCGACCGCCGCGACCGGGATCGAACCCTCGACCTGCAGTTAAGCAGCTCAACGCCGCAACCATCGTACCACACTGGCGGATCCACTGTAAAATAAATATCTCGTTGACTGAGTGATTGACCCACCACTCTGCGATCGACCATTTGCGGGAAAATAATTTGTACCAGAATTCGTAGCAAGAAGAAAATAAAATAAGATAAAGGGAATCACCCGTACATTGCACGCCCAGTCAGACGATGTCACCGCCTCTCCTTTTTTTCTATTTTCTGTTCGCAACTCGCATGATAGGAGCACATTTTCCTCGAAGCCATCAAACGCGAATTTTGTCGGGGCAATTTGGCCGCCGTCCGAAGTGGTCGAGCCGATTGCTTCTGTTCGGCTTTCATGTTTTCCGTGTCCATATGATCTTTGCGTCAACGACGAAATAATCGACGGGTCAACGAAAAAAAGGACACCACGATGAGGGAGCAGCAAGTAGCGCTATTCAATAATACACGCGGAATTATACGGGTACCCGCAGAACTTTTTCCTGGTGTTACGCTAAATTGGGAGAAGCTAACGCGTTTAGAGCTGTGGAATGACGTAGTCTCTGTGTAATTGAGATAAAAACAATTTACCCGACCCTCCCGTCCCATCTCGCACAACAGAGCGCGTGCCCACGACCGAATGATCGTCGTTTAAGAACTACGCGAGGATATCAAGGACGCGGAGGGAATCTCAGAGGCAACGTGTTTAGCGCATCGAAACTGTCACGACAACCCTTCACAGAGCGTCCAGATCTCAGAGTCCACAAGATTAAAGGGTCGCGAAAGAAAAGAACGACTTTTTCTGCATTGGTAAATTACCCTTTCAATATACTAAGCTGTAAGAAGACGCTTGGTAAGCGAAAAAGCGCAGAAAAAAAAAACGCAAGTGGTGACGCCACCTTGAAGTTCAAGCAACAACTCGCTGTGACGTCATAGATATTGACACCGCCTTCGAGGGATCACATAGCACTTAATCGGTACAGAATCAAGTACGTTATCCCGTTCGGGGGCCAGAGAGTAAACGTACCGAGTTTCAGTAGATTTTGGTGAGGCAACATGGCAAAAACACGAAAAAGCACCTTTAAATCTGTGACGTCACGCTAGCGTCCACGCGCAGGCATTTCAGCGCGAAATTTGAAAATGATCCATTGGCATTCATTTTTTTTTTTATTCTATTACTAAACGTATGACGGCGAGATTAACGCCAATAGGGTTCTCAAAGAAAAACTTACCAGCCTAAATTGATGCATTGTTTCGCTTTAGCGTCCACTTAACGCTTAGAGGTCTACTATCGAAGAAAAACAACATGGCGTCCACCTTCGAGTCTCCTTAGGACGATGTACAACGGACCCTGCGAGTCTTTAACGATGCACCCCCGTCCCTCCCCCAATCCGTTTTGCCTTGCTATAGGGTGTATGCACGACAGGCATCGACAGCGACATGCAGGCAAGTCTCGCTGTGCACTCTGGGTAATCCGCCATTTTGAAGCAATAACAAGCAGACCAAAGCAGGCAACGTTTGTGGACTGGTCGTCGATGTGTGGTCGCAGTCGGTCTCCGGGCGTGCGGTTTGGCATCTCTGTGCAAGAATGCAACATTGTTTTGCGGCAAAATGACGCGTGATCAAACGGATTATGCAGCGACGCTGTGCGTCAAAGACCAGGCGCGCTACAGTGAGAAAGTTGCCCTGTGTGGTGTGGACCCCTTTGAGCTTTGGGAAAGCGACTGAGTAAGAGACATCAACCTGTGGCCGCGAATCGACGCCGCAGACATAAGCGAGTTCCTTGTTTTGAGGACCAGCTTCCTTACCCGCCAGCAACTAAAGGCTTAAAAAGGATTAGAAGGCCACAATTTTGTGACCAGCGGTTGGATGCGCGAGCCATCGGTTAAGGAAGTTTCCTCAGACTCCTTGATTCTCAAAACAAAGGTACGTTAAAGTGTTTTATTCTCCTAGCGGTATACAACGTTATCTTTTTGCCCAGGTCGACCACTCGCAGAGCCTCAAAAGGCCACCTGTGGATTCATGGGCCCTGTGCAAGTGCGACGGTGAAGTCGTTGCCGCGCACTGTACGTGCATGGCCGGGAACGGCGATGCGTGCTCCCATGTCGCGGCACTGCTTTTTTACGTAGAGTACGGCGTGCGCGTGCGACAGGAGCGTTCGTGCACGGACAGCGCCAACTCGTGGCTGCCGACGCACATCAGGAAATTGGATGTGAGGCCTAGTATCGCTGAAATGGATTTCGCGTCGTCGACGATGAAAAAACGACGATTAGGTGCCGATGCCAGTGCAGCTCGTGAGCCGAAAAGCCCTTGCAGAGCCAGCAGCACCCACTGGAGACTGTGGCCCTGCGAAACAGAGTACACAAACGCTCTGCTCAAAGCAATGCCTACATCCGCGGTGCCCAAAATAACACTTTTACAATGACAGGAACGGGCGGCGCTTTAAAATAGGTAACGTAGGTGCGAGACTTTCATACCTGATAAAAAGTGTCGGCAACACACTTTGTACTTCTGCGGATTATCGGCGACACCCTTCCTGTTGAGGCGGGCGATCCACTCGCGCTGCCGGCGTTGCGACAGCTGCCTCGTCTTGCCGCATTCATGAACCCGCACCTTTGGAATCTTGAAAAACCGAAAGTTGCTGAGGTTCTGACTGTTCTGCTTAGCCTTCTCTTTCTCGGCTTTGGTGTACGTACGGCTTTTGCAGCCTACAACGGCGCAGTAAACCATGACAGCTATCGACTGGTCATACACGCTGCTTTGCTCGTCTGCTTGTCATTGCTTCATAATGGCGGATTACCCAGAGTGCACAGCGAGACTTGCCTCCATGTCGCTGTCGATGCCGGTCGTGCATACACCCTATTGTCCTAAAGGACACACAGGAAAATAGTAAATAAGCAACACAGCATACACGTTTCGCACTCGCAAACAGATGCGTCGCTTCTTAGTATGCGTGCACGCGAATCGCAGCGATGATTGAAGGAGACCGCTTAGAACTGTCGCAAGGGCACCGGTGTTGACAATAGTATGGGACGACCGACCGATAAGCCTGTCTACTTATCTTCGCCCGCTCATACACACACCACCAAGGAAGAGACCCGAGAAATGCATCGGGCTGCAGACGGCACGCGAAGCAGCAGGGGTAAGCAATGCGAAATATATTTATATCTGGTCACCACTATTACGTTGCACACAGACATTACACACCCATTATATATGGATATATATAATTCAGAAGAAAGTTCTGAAGGTCCGGTGCACATGTAGTCGAAGAAATGAAGAAGCACACTTACGAAAACTGCACATTTTTACTCATTTACTTTTGCGTTCGTGGCACGGCCATTTTGCCGGTACGCCGTAGCCGGGATTCGATCCCGCGACCTTCGGGTCTATACACATAGAAAGAGAGAGAGCAATAGAAGGGAGGGGGCCGTGTTTGTGTTCTAAAAAGAAGCTCCCTGGATAAACGATGCCCAGGCAGCTGACCCTGCCGAGGCTGATGAACGCAGGCGCGGTCAGAACACAACGTCAAGACACGTGATGACCCTCTGCAGAGAAGAAGGGGGCAGCCGAGAATAGCCGCAAGGTCGCGCCGCCCACACCCAACGAAGGACTCCCTAGAGAATAAACCCAAGGCAGCGGCGGCACGCAAAGCAGCATCTGTGTATATTATACAGTTTTAGCAGTGACTGATTACCGTACGGTAAGTAGGGTAATACCCTATACCGTCGTGGCTGGCACGGCGCTTTCCGAGTCTGCGAGACCTCTATTATTAAGGCGAAAGACTTAGATATGCCTCATCAAACGCGAAAATTGACCTTCACGAAAGAGACAAAAGACCATAAAACAAATACAAAAGCTGTCAGAAGTGCAGCACGACATTCGCACAAAGGTCAGTCGTATTGCTAAATGTATTACGACTGTCTTACATTACTACCAAATTATTAAGAAATCCTGTCTTGGTGCATGTGTCCCGGCAATCTTTAACGAAGCGATGCGTGTGCAGGTAAAGTCCGAGTATACACGGTACACGTAAAGTACGACTTCACGGAGGCGCGCACGCGCGCCGCCTATCACGCACACTCCACCGAAGCCAAGTGTCACCGGCGGTCGGTCTCTGACCCACGACGGTTTGAGAAAGATATCGCGCTGAATGCGCATAGCGTTTATGTATTTTGCGCGCCCACGGTTGGGGGGCAAGAAACCTGCACTGAAAACAACCAACTGCTGACCTTCGAGGGAGTGGCGAGCGCCTTTTAAGTGAAAGAACGCAAAACGCGAGTGCATGGCCTTTCAGAGTCGAAAGAAACGACTAAAGAAGGAGTTAAGTGGGAGTAAAGGGCATTTGCACTCTTCTTCGGCGGAGCGAAGCCATCGCTGTCCCTCCCGCAGAGAATTAGCATTAATGCTCAATCCAATACCACTCGCCCGTTTTCGTGACGTCATGCATTTGTCGAGTGTCTCGCATGGTTGACTTTCTCCATACAGACACACGTTTGGGTCACTGGTTTTAGGTCGGAAACTTGAACGTCCTGGCAAATTTCTTCAGGGATTCTGACATCGCTGCTCCGCGAAGCGCAATGTTTGAGTTAGTAACAACGAACCTTTATTTAATAGTATGCGTACTATTCACATACGCCGAGAAAATGCCCTTACGGTTCGAACGGAAATCAGCTACTATGACCGTCTTTCACAGGTGAAGGGCAGGAGCACCGCGGTTCGTTGGTTCTTTGGGCGTAGCTGACATTTTTGTCTTAGGTTGTAGCCGAGTGTAAACTTCGGAAGTGTCAAAAAGAGAGTAAGAAAGGTGTAGGGACATGCGAATAGAGAGTAGCCGACCTTTATAACACTCTCTTTCTGAAGGTAATCTGACGCGACTTTCGGGCGAGGTTTCGAAAAGGGAGTAAATAAAGACTAAAACAAGCAAAGAGCACGTCACGACCTGACACGACACTTCAAGGAGAAATACGTTGCCACCTTCAAGGATGCATTGAAGAAAACGCGCATTGATAGAAATGTCGTGGCTTCGGAGTAAATGAACTCGCTGCGTTTTGTCTATGAACGTGTAGGGTAAAAGTGCGAAGTGGGGTTGCCCTTTCAATCTCCCTGCGAAGAAATATGGTAAGACATTCGGAGTGTACGTTTACAAAAAGTAAAAAAACTGCGTAAGAACGCTTACTGAAGAGTAAAACGTTCGCATTATCCATGCATGAAGAAACGCAAGCCCCTTCCACAAGTTTTCTTTATAAGGAGTAAAATCAGAGTGAAGCCACAAACTGGAGTACTCTAAGAGTAAAATCTCCCACTAGAGTGAAAGGGCCGTTGCACTTTCTTTATGGGAGGTACGTACGACGGGACATTAAAAAATTGTTTTTTTTTTTTTCAGAAAAGGCCATAGCGGTCACGTTTGGTCGACGAACGGTGAAGGAACGACCCGACGAACATTGCACTTTATGGAAAGCGCACCTCATCTCGACTCTTCAGAGAATAAAATAATAACAAAGAAAACTGAAGGAATAGGTGAAGAAAAATAAAGATAGAAGAAAGCAGAGTAAGTGTTTCACAATGAAGACACGCATACCGGTGTCTACGATGTGACAGTTACTGCAGAGGTGATGCGACATTACATAAGAGGCGTCATTGACACCGCTTATATTATGTCACCTTTTATATTATGACACCCCTTATATTATTTCAGCCATAAGAGGTGTTATTCACTAATACACGTACGCCCTACGTACACCCCTCAAAAAGAGAATGAAAAGGGAGTATATAAAACAATCCCAATCGCTGTAAACGTGGTTGTAGCCGTTTAGTCACTGTTACTTAACGGGCCGAGAAAAAAAAAAATAACGCAGGCCCGAACCTTGCGAGAAGTGCAATACGGGGGACTCGCTTACTTGGACTTTTCCTCTTTTTTTTTGCTTTTCTTTGTTACTATGTTAATCGTATTCCATTTTCGGGCGCACGCAGAGAAGTGTATAAGATGTCACGGTTACTGCAGAGGTGATGCGGCATAATACGTATAAGAAGGTGTCGACACTCTACAGTCACTAATGCGAGTGCATTCAACACACCCTACGTACACCCCTCGAAAAGGGAATAAAAAGAGAGTATATAAAACAAGCCCAATCGCTGCAAGCGCGGTTATGGCCGTTTCGTCACAGTTACTTAACGGGCCGAGACAAAACACACACACATCATACACAGAGTCCGAAATCTTGCGAGAAATGCGATAGGTCGTTCTCCATTACTTGGTCTTTTTCCTTTTTTTTTTGCTTTTCTTTGTTACTACGTTAATCGTATTCTATTTAGGGGGTCGTTGCACTCACCCTCGCCCCAATCTCCCCCTCTCACAACACACACATTCGCACATATTTCGAGTTCGTTGCGCATTGGATGGAAGGGCCAACGAATAGCGCGCGGGGTCGTCGTTACGCAATCGAGGGCGCTGCGTAATCGAACGAGACCGAGGCCGTCGTTCTCTCTCCCTCTCTCACGGTGTCAGTATTCTCGCACCGTTGCGACAGATAGTCCAGGGGAATACACTCAGTGAAAACTGGACGAGACGTCGCAGCTGGGCAAATGACAGGGGGTGTATGGAATGGCAGTGCTCGAAAAAATGAATAAATAAAGAACCATTTAACGATTAAATGGATGACGGACCAATGGACTAGTTAACATGACATCGTGTACGTGCACTGTAGGCCAAAAAAAAAAGCAGAAAAAATGAAAGAAAAAATATTAAGACCATTGGTAACGGCGAAAGCAATTTCGCATAGCATGCCACTGCATGCTATACGAAATTGTCCGTTTCTTTTTTTTTTTTCTTTTTCTCACCCTACACTTTCATTCGGTATCTGTGCGAGTGATACCCCCACGGCTGAAGCCTAAAAGCGCCAACTTCTATCTCGTATTTCCCTACGTCAATAAGGAAAAAAAAAATGAAAAGGAACACCCACCGGACAGGTATGTACCAGCAGCTATGATAGCCCGCAGGAATTTCACCGCGCTCTTTCCTAATAGTTACGCCTTTTTAATAAACAACTTGCAACTCCTAGTTGGAACCGTGTTCTAAAAAGGAAAGAAAATAGAAGCGGTAAATGAGCTAAAATGGAAAAAAGGTGTCGCGCCAACTGACCTTGGGGGAATCCCCTTGAGCTTTTATTTTTCAGCCGAGGCAGCTTTTGGTTTACGAAGGCGGATAAACACGCACGCATGGTCTCGACGAGGAAATTTGAGCCAACGCCTCTGGCTAATGAAGCGGCGGCGTTTTCAGAAAAACTCGTCGAGCAGGAAAAAAAAAAAATGTATGTATATCATGACCGACTATACATGTAGCCGGTCGGAGAGCGGTGTGCCTTTCGCGGAGAATTTGCAGACATAAAATAATGGGTAAAAAAAAAAAAAAACACGTTCAACGTCGGCATTACAGAGTATGCACCATTTCAATCCCCCCTGGAATGCGATAGAACGTGCGTGATAGATTCGATAAAAATAATCCTTGGCGTTTTACGTCCCAAAACCACGATATGATTATTAGGCACGCCGTAGTGGAGGGCCGTCGGGATTCGATACCGCGACCTTCGGGTCAGCAGTCGAACACCATAACCACTAAACCACCATGGCGGGTCGTGATGGATGCGAGGTGGAGGGCAACCGCTTTCGGCATGGCGGCCATGTTTTTCGGGCGCTTTTAGGCGTATCGGGAATTCCAGCTAAGACGCGTGCAGGCGCAGTTCGCATCCGGTATTCTGGTAGGCGCTAAATGCCTCGCCTTTTGCGGAATACCAGACAGACTAAAACTTTTTAATATCGCGTGCTGCCCGTACCCCAGTATTCAGACTTCGCTGTTTTTCCCGGTCACGTTAGTCTTGGGACCCTCCCGTAAATCACTAGCCCAGGTGGATGGGGCTGTACCCTCTTTATCAGGCGGCTGCTCACGCCAGCTAACCGTAACCCATAATGAAACCCGCGTAGTGACCACTACGCGGGTTTCATTATGGGTCTTATGTGTATTGAAAAAGTGGCAAACACCCGACTTCGCTCACCGTTCGCTGAACTCTGAGGAGCCATCGCCTGAGACCGCTGCGTGCTCCTTCCCGGCAAGATACGGTGCTGTTGTCGTGTACGGCCGGCGTTTTGCTACACTGTAGTTTTGCCTTCACCGACACGTATTCGCTGAAGACTGAACGCCGAGTGCAACGACTACGCTGTCCACTTCAACTCCGCGCACTTTTCCGTTAGCACCAAGGTTCGCGAATGGCTTCAACGACCTTGGCAAGACTTTTTTGAAAAGTGTCCACCACAGAGTCCGACGGGCAGAATTTTGTCTTTGGGAGGTGGGGGACGGGAAGCCGTGTCGAATTTTGCGGCGAAGGGAGGGGGGGGGGCGAATCCTGATCCGGCTTGAGGGGTAGACGCAGGATGCAGGTGGCTTGGAAAGTGTGCCTTCTTTGCACCCGGCGACGTCTCTGATTTCTGCCTCTAAGTTTTTCCGATTTCCACGGTTTAGCGGCTTTCTTCGAGTGTAACCCCTGTCGGCCCATGCAGTGAGCTACTCCCCGCGGTCGTCGCGCGGGAGTACAGCGCATTTTTGTGGAGAGGCGTCCATTGACAACATTCCAGAGGTTATTATAACGTCAATCAAGGAGAGAGCCCGTTCGTTGGGAGGTGCTTATCTAGAACGAGAAACACAGGAGCGCTTGTGCCGTTCGTGTTCCTCACGAATCAACAACCTGACTATCTAGGGAGGCTTTTGGAACGGCACACAGCTCTCCTAGAGTAGGAGAACACAGCAGCTTTGCAGGAAAGGCGACAAGGGGCACCTTGAGTGTCAAGCAAGAGATTACAGTACAAAAAAAAGACACCTCAGAGGAGACGACACTAAACGAAGCCGTGCGGATCGTTCCCGCGGAATCCCGCAAGTTTGCGAGAGGGTTAAAGAAAGGGGAAAGTGGCAGCCACCCGTTTAGAGCAGGGGGTGAAACAGCGCGATTTGAACGAGGACAACGAAAGAGCGAACACCGCGGGACAAGTCCTGACTGCCAGCTGAACGTTTGCTACAAGAAAACCAGCCTTTCATACAGTACCGCAAGAAACATGCGCGCACCACCTGTTTGTAGCGCGAAGCGACAACCTGTGTGTGTTTCCTCGTGGCACAACAGCCTCGTGGCTTCGAGTTACAAACGGGCGGCTGTCAACTTCCCTTTCCTAACGACTTAGCCAGTGAGCTGCTCGAAGATAAAAATGCCGCTCGGACTTCGGCACGTGTCGACTTCTTTGTTAAACCACTTCGCGAGAACACCGACTTCGTTCGAAAGAAGAAAACGCTTGTCCCGCAGGTAGCAGTTCTTCAAAAAGGCAAGTAGACAAAAAAAAAAATAAATACTGTCCCTGCAGACAGCTGAATTTCGTTGAACTCTAGCTCGCCTAGGACACAGGCAAAAAAAGCAAGTATTTTGCAGTAAAGACCTTTGGTTGCTCTGAGGACTCTCTGCAAAATGAATCTGCGCCGATGGCCCACAGCACCGCACTCAGTTCTTCAGGTGGTTCGTGGCCTCCGCTCGATGATTGGGTCCAGTTCCCGAGATTAACACCGCAAAAAAAGAAAAGAAAGAAAGAAAGAAAAAAGCGCTGCTCGTTGCCTCCGATATATATATATATATATATATATATATATATATATATATATATATATATATATATATATTATTTATTTATTTACTTGCTGATTTATGTCGTTTATATACTCTTTTCCTGATTATTTTTACTGGACCAGTGGTGGGTGGTGAGGTTTGCTCAATTTCCGTGGCATACCACTGCTAAGTGATTTTTGCTGTTGTTGTTGTTGTTGAGTAGGTAACTGTCGACTAGGTAAGTGCTCGCGGACTTCCGATATGTTCATAATTATTATTACTCTCTGGGCCGCAGTCAAGTCAACCAATTCGCCCAGTTCGCCAGCTGCCTTTTGAGCTCAGTCTGAGGTGGCCACGGTCGGTTTTTTTTTTTCTTTTTTTTAAATTTGAAGGCAAAGGCCGTTCACGTTGATATTTTTCTGTTAAGAAGGTAACTGTTCGCGGAGTTTCGAATGGCCGGATCTATCCTTACACTGTGGGCCGGATTATATACATCTTCAATGTAAAAAAAAAAAAAGCCAAATTGAACACCGTGAAGATTTAAGCGGGTGGAATTGAAACGAGAAAAAAAATCCTTCCTTTAAAAAGAGGGGAAAGTCTGGGTCAATGCTCGCAAGAAAACAGCGGACCACTTTCTATCGTTAAAGAAAGAAAAAAAAAATAACGGAGAAGGATTGCGAAAGAAACACCGTTTCTGAGCCGCAACGGAGCAAAGGACCAGGAGGCAAAGCTCTAAGCACACATTTTTCTTCGGGATAAAGAATAGAACTTAAAAACACACACACAAAAAGTGAGTGTGCGAGAAAGTGATGGTCTCAAGAACCAGGCCGACGGGTCGCTGCTTGCGAAGAGCACTCGCAAACCTTGACGAAAGGTAAAGAAACAACGAAATGCGCCGACCGCCGAGGGAGGAAAGGGAGAGGGCCAGCGAAGCCACGCCCACTTCATATCCTCCTCACTTTTTATTTAACTGATAAAAACAACATATCAACGTTAAATGGCTACTAATATAAAATTTCTGTTTTTTTTTTTTGCGTCAAATGAAAGACCATGCCTCAAGAGGTTAGGAAATGTACTGGTAAGCGTGAGTGCACCATGAAAAATGAATCGCAAAACGATTTTAAAAGCTATAGTTTCGGTTCCTACTGTATCGTGACGTCACGACACGGTATAAGCTTCTCGTCGTGTGCTCGCGCAAGATATCGTGACGTTTCCACGGCCGCTCCGCTGCGTAGATCCGTTGGTGACGCACAAGCGATCATATTGAATGTTTTTGGTGACGTGGAAGCGGAGATATTGTACGTTTTGGTACCTGACGTCATCACAGCTAGCCATACTGGTGCGTGAAGTCAACAGAATGGACACCGCAGCCTGACGTCACGCTAATGTCGATGTCAGTATGTGCGCCATGCGAAAATTGACTTTAAACTCAAAATGAAATGTCTTATCAGCACCTACTGAGCTTCACATTTGCTCAGAGCCGTCTCTAGCTGTACACGGGAGATTTGTATGCTGAAGATAAACAGCGCAAAAGAGCACGACTCCGAAAAGCAAACACACAGGACAAGTCCTGGTCCTTTATTTCTGAGAGATACGTATAAGTTTCCTTGTAGCTTCGCGCTACAAAACGGATGGTTTTCAATTTCCGTTACTTAACCCATCCCGCCACCTTGCGGGATTCCGCAGAACTCATTTGCAGTGTTCTATGCCAACGTTGTTTTTCATACATTTTTTTTTTTCGTGCATTCCCACAGTATTGATGTCGCTAACATTCCCAGTCTTTCCCGACGTTCAAGCGCAGCGAGGAAAAGGTCGATGACCGGACGGTCGCCGACATTCACAGTGTACACGTATTCCACATGAATGGAGGAGCGGCTGTTCTTTCGTACACACGACCGAGTAAATGCCGCGAAATAAACCGAAGAGACGGTCGACGACCGAAGCTCTCCGCCATTTCGAATATCGTTGAATAAATCACTATACGAATATGATCCCCTGGTGGAAATCCGTAACCCCTGGTGGAAAGCCGTGGTATCACTGTTGAAATGGCAATAAAATACATAAAAAAATAACACAGCCCTTTCACTAATGTGAAGAACGCACACTATCTCTTCAACAGCGGCCTCAATATGAAATCCCGCTGTACATATATAAAAAAAAAAACCGTTGTTTCGATGTAAGAATCGCTGACGCAGCGATGACAGAGTCCCTGACGAAATTTACCATAACGTTCAAGTTCCCGACCTAAAACCAGCGACACAAACGTGTGCCTGTATGGCAAAGTCAACTATCTGAAACATTCGAGAAGCGCTTGACGTCACGAAAATGAGCAGGCGCTATTGGATGGAGGATTTATGCAAACTTCCTGTGGGAGAGACAGCGATGGCTTTGGGCGGAGCTTACTTTTTGCTTAGGTTGTAAACCACTAATAGATTTCTTTACAGAAGGCTCCCTGGGCGCCACCATTATCCCGTTTGGGCTGTGCTAAGTAGTCTTGACCCCCCCCCCCCCCCCCCATCCCTCCCTCCCGAAAATGCACTGCCGAGGCTGTGACGTCTGCCTTTGTACTCCCGTGCCACATCCCAGAAAGGATGTGTTTCTTCTCTCCTGTGAAGAGGTCTATAGTTGGTCGAGCATACCGATCCGGAGAAACGCACAGAAAAACGAAGACAAGGCAGCAGTGTTCAATCAGTCGCAACCGAGTGACTGAGTTGCCTACCGCCATTTATGTGATTTTTTTTTTTATTGAGAACTGTGGCTTTGAAACCGGAGTTGAATGAGCAAGCCAGTGAGAGTGTTGAGAGAAAGAGTAAGAGAAATGGAGAACTCCACTGCTAAACATCACGACTATGTCTGTGGCGAGCTCACGCAATGGGCTTGCCAGCCCCCGTCGAAAGCGAACACGCGCCAGCGCAACGGTACGGGGGCATCGTTCCAGTGCGTTTCTGGAACGGCGCGGGGTTCAGAACCGGGAGTTGAAAGAGGGGCAGAGTTTGAGAGAGAGCGTGACGCAGTGGGTGAGAGTGAGGGAAGCGGCGGCTCTAGACATAGGAGAGAGAGAAAAGAGAGAGTGAGATGGAAGACAAAGGAGAATGGGCGAGGAGGAAGGAGCTGCTGATGACGAAAGCGCTGCGTCTGTATTTCGCCTCTCTCTCTCTCTCCCAGCGCTGGCCCAAAGGAGACGACGTCCCCAGGAGCGATGCCCCCCCAGCGTTGCCGTTCGCCGACGATGAACGGGCCAACAACGGAGAGCAGGAGAGGGAGGGCAAAGGCACTGCACTCGCCGCTGCGCATGCGAAGAGGAGACCGATTTTCAAGGCCGCGCGGTCGACCTGCCGCTGCACCGTGTCGTTCTAGGTGGCTTTGACCGTGTGCGGAGGACAGAGACGACACCGCGTTGAGGGAGTAAAAGCGCGAAGCGGTGGTCATCGGCTCGTCGTCCGTTTACTGAATTGACAATATCGCGAGAAAGGTTTACTGCGCATGCGCGAACGAGTGTGCACCTTGTCAAGGCTTCCCCCTGGGCGCCGCCATAATCCTCTCTGGGCTGTTGTTAATATGCGTGACCCCACAGACAATGCAGTGCCGAGGCTGTGACGTCAGATTCTGTGCTCTCGTGCAACAGTCCAGAAATGAGGTTATCCTTCTCTCCGTTGGGGGGAAAATGTCTATACTTATCAACCGAAGAACCTCGAGCGTACACTATCAAAAAAAATATCTTGCACTGACGTCATTGAAACCGCCATGCTGTAGTATCAACATTGTGGGACGAGAAGTTTCTGACGTCATTCGCACGGAGGTTCTTTCGCTATTCATGCGCTGAGACCAAAAACATCCCAGCGGCGTCATTATCACGTTGAAACGCGTAAACCACCACGTGATTATACTGTCTTGACGTCATCAAAGGCGCTATGTAAGAGTTACAGTACGATAAGAACATGCGTCATTGACTCCACGTGAAAGCTATCAATCTTTATTGACATCTTGATGAGGGCTAGTGTGAACTATGTACGCACGCCTACTCTGAGATTGTATACAATGCCGGTGTTCATTCAGATAAACTTTCAGTTGGCAGTCGGTGCTCGTTCTGTAGTATTCGTTCCTTTAGTGTCATTGCTCTCGTCGCGCTCTTTAATACTCTGCTCAGAAGTACTCTTCTTCATTCAACACTTAACCCTGCCTTTCCTGTCTTTCGTTTCCCCCTTTCTCTCTGTACGCCGCAAAGCCATCTTCGCAATGAATTTTTTAAAAACCCTGTGTGGTTCGTACACCTTCTCTGGAATGCGGAAGGGGGCGAACGCACTTAGAACAAGAAAAGCATTCCGTGAAGAGATTTTTGCTAACACTTTCGAGTCAAGTCGAAGTCTTTCACTGAGGCTTCGAGACTACAATGCCCCGCCATTCTGTCTCTCTGGCATTTGAGTACTAATCCGAAAGAAGTCGCGACGGAAACTCCGCAACGTTCCTACAATCCCCGCTCAGCCACAATCTACAGCTTGATACACACGCTCACACTCCAACTGTTTATCGAAAAGGCACGCACCATCTTATTCAGCATGGAAGCTTTTCAGAAAAAAAAAAAGTCAGCCTTTGAATTTACCATACCTCCATGTACTTATGTACGCTCTGCCTGTCTGTTTTATTCTTTTTTTTTTCTTTGTACAAGAACTCGCGAGCAGCACTGAGAAGGCATTGCCGAAATGCGTCACCCAGGCATGCCTTTCGGCGTGCCACCGCGGCGATTGTTGTTAAACTCATGAATTATTCTCCGAGCACTGAATTGTCGTAGATGCGGCGATCATAGGCTCGTTATGCCCACCTATGTGTTTTCGTTTCGTCGCTGTACACGAAAAACGAAAATAAAACAGACTGACTGATTGATTGTTGTAAGATAAAGTGAAGGTCACCGTTATCGCGACATCATTGACCGTGACGTCAGTTATAAATGTTATCCTGACGTCAGGGACATTAAAGTCGTCATTCTTTTTTTTGCGCATTCAAACCACATTAGCACAACGAAATATCCTGAAACTTGGCACGTTAAATCTACGGCCACGTTTGACGACAATGCACTTTCCACGACAGCAGTTGCGAGTAAGATAAATTTTTAATAACGTCTGCCTTAATTAGTAATCTAATAATGCTGATAAGTTAATCCTTCAAGACCGATAGATTGGTTATCTTGGCAGGCAGGCAGTCCTTGGGGTCCTCTGAACTCTACGCTCTGCCAGCATACCTGGACAGAATCTGCATTTTTTGTTGTTCTTTCTAACTCGCCGCATCTAAAGGACCGCATACTGCTGATAGGAAGGGGTCAACATACATAGACTCAAACCTAAATTTAAAAAAGTCGCATCTAACATGAAAATAACTTCGTTATATCCGAAAATTCGTTATAAAAAGCGCATATACTCGTGGCACTATCTATGACAAGAGTATTCTTTTACTTCGTTATAACCCATAACTCGTTACATCCGTGTTCGTTATTATATCTAGTTTGAGTACAGAAAATGCGTTTCAAGAACAACGACCTTAAACCACCGCTATGAGATACGGCAATCTTTTCCAGATAAGGCATTCTTTCCCAGCTAGGAACAGGTCTCTAACCCCGCGCCCTCGAGACTTTGTGATTATCTTGGCATAAAGGGTGCGGGGGGGGGGGGTGCACGAAGCAATATTCGAGCGACTATTGACCCGATCAAGGCTGGCGCCCGACGCTCAAGACAAGCTTCACCAACTAAAAAAAAAAAAACCCCACTTTATCGATGTCTACATCTTGATCGGCAAAAATTACGACGAACCAAAGAGTCGCGGAAGTTGCCAACAACTCCGAAGTGAACGGCGCGGCGGCAAGGCGAGGTCGCGACCTCAAGAACAACGACCACGTCCTCTAATCGAACGTAAGAAAAATATGAAAAAAAAATGAGAGGGTTTGGAAAGACCGCACCGACTAACGGTGTTCCCCCGCAACAACCGATTCCCAGACATTGCCACACTGCACAACGCCTTTTACTACTCTCTTTTATTTTTCTTCATTTCCCTCTCTTTTCTTCATTCCTTAGACCGCGCCTTCACTACAAGCATCTTTTCTCATTGATCGAACCTCTTGAACACCCCCACCCCTCCTCCCGAAATCCTCACCCCCCCCCCCCCCCCCGTACCCATCGGTGTTGCTAACAGACTTTCGCTAGAGACGAGCACCACGATATATTGTCCGAGAACACTCAAAAAGCAGCAATAATAAAGAGACCAGCAAGAATTTCCATCGCCTCGGGAGATGGGCGAAATAACTAAGCAAGCCCCAAAAAAGACAGGGCGCAGAAAAAGTTTCGAAATCGCCGGCGAAGCGAGCGCGGAGTCGGAGTCAATGAGCGGTAAAAAAAACCAAGGGCGAGAAAAAGGGAGTAAGACGAAAAAAAAAAAGAAAGCTTACACCCAACTACCCCCTCCCCTCCTATTTTGCTTTCTGCTCACGGGTGTTTCTATTACACTTTCTACAAATGAAAGGGAAAAAAAGACAGTCAATGAGCAGTAGAAGAAAAACAAAGGACGAGAAAAAGGAGTAGTACGAAACAAAAATTTACACCATATTCCGTCCCCTCTCCCACTCCGCGTACCGGTGTTTCTACTACGCTTTCTACAAACGAAAGAGAGAGAAAAAAAAGGAGTCAATGAGGGCCAATACTATAATGGGAGTCAATAAAAGAAAAGAAGCGACACCTCGAACAGCCAACCTTCAACTTGCTGTGCACTGGAACTTGTCAACGAACGGAAACGAGCGTCAGTAGAAGAGGGAGTAAAAAAGGGGGAAAATAAAAAAAAGTGGAGTCAATGAGCTCGAAAACAAAAGGGAGTCAAAAGAGAGACCACGAACACCGCTACCCGCATTCCTTCCTCCTCCACTGCCATTCCCTCTCTCCACTTGCAGTGCACCGTTCCTTTTCGACAAACGGAAAACGCAGAGGAGACCATGGGGCAGGGGGTAAGGGGGGAGAGAGAGACTCCGAGGCGGCGATCGCGGAGGAGAGGAGGAAAAGAATGAGGAGGAAGGAAAACTCGGGCAACGCACTCTCGCGAGAGCCTGGAGGTCGCCGAACGACATTGACGAAGAAGAACGGAGACCGGTGGCTGGGTGGCCATCTCGGAGTCCGCGCTCGTCTCGGAGGCCTTTTTCTGGCTCCGAGCCGTTACCCCCCCGCCCGGTGACGGGTATCGCAATGTGTTTTCTGGTCGTTGCCTTTTGCTTCGATCCGTACCGCGGATAGCTCTTGGCACACGGAGCCGAAAGAAGCTGTCGCTCCGCGCGTTTGCTAAGAGGTGCAGCAGCGTTTCGTAAGACGCACTAACATTGTGAATGACCTTGTTTTACACAGTGGTGCACTGAATGACATTGTTGTACAGCCATTTTGCACTGCACATATTCCAGTATCGACTGTGGAGTCGTGGACAATGTGAAAGTGAACGCCGAATTCGTGTTCTAGCAAAGATTACTCGTGATGTACGGTTACGAATGTGACGTACTGATTTGCAGTAGGCACACTTGAACTATTTGGCGCTTGCTAACTGCGTTTAGCCGTTGTGACGTATTCGAGGTAATTTATGTGTTCCCTTACACAGTGTTCACGACTCTCCGAAGTGCGAGCGCTCCTGCGCCCGCAGTGAGCTGATTTCAAGTGTACGTGAGACATTTGTCTGGTACATGCACACCTTTTTCCTAGCTCGTTTTCTTTTTTAAGACTTTCTACGCAGCGTTTGTCAAAGAGAAGCAATGACGAGCATTTCCCATGATGCCAACCCACCATTTCACAAGCTCTTAATCAAATTAAAATAAATGTAAAGAGCGCTAAATTAAACAGCGAATGTTGGTGACGAACCAATCGCCGCGAGAGGCACTACATGCACATATATCAGTGCATGATCACGGAGCGACGCAAGAATCTATAAAATAGAGCTCTGTTATGCATACAAGGCAGAGTCGAACTAAAATGCATCGGAGACAAAGGTTCCCAATCCGAGCATTTTTGACAAAGCTAGCGAGGCCGAAGATTCGCGCAGATTCTGTTCCCTGTTGTCCAGCGCAAAAACGGCACGCAATAACATACTCTATGATGAGTCACCTTTGCTATTTTCTGTTGGTGTTGTTTTGGGAGTTAAGAAAAGAGTCATCGGGGTATCGCAAAAACGCGAACACAGCGTGAAAACGTCAACAGAAGATGGGGAAAGAAAGGCAAAAAGCGAATGAATCGATTGCAAAACGTATGCCTTTACAGAGAGAGAGAAAAAAATAGATAATGAGGTAGTTTGCGCTGGAAGCGTTATTGCGACATCGACTCCGAGGGAAAACCCGCCGCAGTGCGCCAAGATGGACCGACATCTTGACACAATAAGAACTCAACGTAACCAGAATGCAGACGTTAACCTGGTTAAAACAAAGAGAAACAGGAAAAGGTTGTCCTTTACGCTTGCCTGGCAAAGCAACCGGCTAAAGCTAAACACACGCGCGATGAAGTAATAATGAGAATTGTTGGTGTTTTACGTCCCAAAACCACGATACGATAACGAGGGACGCCGTAGTGGAAGGCTCCGAAAATTTCGACCACCTGGGGTTCTTTAACGTGCAGCTACATATAAGTACACCAGCCTCTAGCATATGCGCCTGCATCGAAATGCAGCCGGGTTTCGATCCCGCGACCTTCGGGTTAGAAGTCGACAAACAACACGTTAACTACGCTAACAACAAAAAATAACAGCACAGAGTTAATGTTATACCTCCACTTGCCCGTCAAAACAACCTATACTAAACCTAAAACACTACGTGATGACGTCAAAACGTTAACAAAACGCACTTCGTTAACTTTTTTTTTCCTCAGCTCCGGACACCCATTCGCATCCGGTGTCCCAACCTAACGCAGTCGCAACGATAAAGAAAACAATAGAATTCGCGTAAAAATACAAACTACGTCGGTACGACAATACTGCAAACTAGATCCTGAAAGGTAAAAAAAAATATAAAGAACGTTGTTTTTGCAGAGCGCAGGTCAATCGTCCTGGCTTTGAACACCACAGTATGTATAAACGGGAGAAGCCTACGACAGCACAAACGTCCAAACCCCTCTCCATCTTTCTCAGAATCGTAGACGTAAACAACCAGGTTGCCTGACCCCGATAGTTGCATAAAAAGCGCGAAAGACGACGAAGAAAGCAAAAAAAAAAAGGAAAAAGAAAGACATAGCACGCGCGCCTATGCTGCTTGCGAAAGATACACGAGCGAACCTCATCACAACAACTTAGTTGAACTTTTTTTTTCCCGTCTGCTACACTCACAACCGCAACACACAAACCAACGCTCGAAACAACTGGCTTTTCAGCTGTCAACGTGCAACAGGCACGCGGCAACAAATGAATATAAAACGAACGTCAAACTCCCTGATTGAGTCGAGATATATACATATATATATGTAACAGAAAATGTTTCATCAAAACTGCTCCAGTGTCAAACGGTGGCGGCGTCTTTAAAAAAAAGCGTGCGTTCGCGAGACGCTGCGAACGTCACAAAGAGAACGCAAGTGACGCTCGGAAGGAACGACGCAGCTTTGACGTCCGACTCGCCGATGCGGAGGAATCGCAAAAAATTATAAATTCAAATGAGGCGCACGAAACGGCGATGGAATTTTTGTCGGTGAAGAGTGCGCTGATTGATAGCGAAGCCTCCCCCCCCCCCTCCTCACCCTATCTATAATTACACGAGCTATTTGATTTAAGCTTGCTCCTCGCGTTAATGTCAAGGTCGGTCGTGCAGGAAACAAAGCTTCAATTTCGCGGTGGTTAGAAAAGCGAAACCGAGCGAATACAAGACGGGTTCAGATAATCTAAAGCGAAACGCAAATAAAAGGACAAAATTTCGAGGGAAAATAGAGATAAAATAGGATGACATCTGGGCAAGTTGATTGAATTGCATGGTATTTGGAACAACAGCGCAAGGACAGCACAAAGGACCAGGACCACAAACTCAGTTGCAAGTACAGCGTCGTATGCGTCTTCTCTTCCTTGGTCCTGTCTCCTGCGCTGTTGTTCAAGTACTAAGGATAAAAGGACAGTTTTGAAAGAAAAACAACTCACCGGAATCCTTTCGCAGGACGTAGGATGCGGTGCGACAGTTGTCACTCCACGGTGATGACTCTTCGAAACGCATTCCTGTTTTCGAGGCGAAAGCACACCGGATACCACGAGCAGGATTCGAAATAACAATTAACAAAAGTCCAGTCGAAGGACGGAAAGATGCCACCGGTAGTTGTAGTTAACAACTCCTAAACGACGGTTTGGTTTTTCCACGGAGTTGTTGCCGCAGCTCCAAAGAGAACGGTTTATCTCCAAACACACGACACGGAAACAAACCAACCAATCAGGTGAGGAGGATAACGTCACGAAACAACTTGTTGAACCGATGTTCCCTTCGTTCAGTCAATCAACCGTAAAAGAAGGAAGACGACGATTTAACGACTGTAATCAGGGGAAAACACCACACCGTTATCCGTCACGAACCGATATCGTCACAAAATATAAATAAAAAGATCGACGGCAAAAGTTGACGACGTTGGTGTCAAGTGTGTTCTTTTTTTCCTTCAAGAACTCGGCCAGTAGTAAACGCCTTCCAGTGACGGAAAACACACGCGCGAACACTCACACACCGTTAAAAAAAATTAAAACACCCGCGCACGCAAATTGGTCTTGTTCCTTTCCTGTAGTACCGCTTTTTTTTTTTTCAACGCCGGAAGTAGAAAGGTCCCGCGGAAGTAGTATCCGGTCGGCCGTGCGACGAGAGAAGAAGAGCACTAGCGTCGTTCGTTAGACACGACGACGACGAAGAAGCGGCGAAGTCGTCGACGAGCGGAGATACAAGAATGCCACGCATCACGCTCGCCTGACCAGCTGCTGCCGTTTCCAGCGCACGACACAGCGTCGTCGACGGTACACGCGGCGGAGCGCCGCCGACGTTAGTAGAAAGACGCAGAGCACACGCCAAGCGCACTCGCTCCCAGAGTTCTCAGCTGCTGCCGCTACTACGCGCGTGCTGGCGGCCGTCTTTGCACTGACTGAACACCGGCGGTGTAGCGAGCGGCGGCGGAGGTCTTTTCCCGATGGAGAGAGAAAATGGGAGAGGATGTAGGAAAGAGAAGCGAGAGAGGGCGGGAGAGAAGAAACAGAGCGCGAAGAGAGGTGAGAGAGGAGGAGTGGGGGAGGAGAGAGAAGCCAACGACCTTGCTCCGTTGGCACTGCTCGGCTCGACGGTCGACCGACAAGGGAGTTTTTTTGGAGGAAAAAAAAGAAAAAAAGCGCGAGGGGAAAGGTTGGTTGTTGGCCCGTTTGGGTGGCGGTGGGGCTTGTGCTCCTGTTGAAAAGAACCGTTGCGGCGTCTTCCACGATAAAGTGAAGCGATGCCGATTTTGAGCGATGTGTTTTATTTCCCCTGACAGCTTAATTATGACTTAATACGAAAGACGGATAATTTTTTCGATGGGCTCGTTTCTTTGTTAAAGGGATAGATATTAGAGCAAAGAAACAAAGATTGAAAAAAGAAGTATTAGGCAGCAGAAAGGTCGGGCGCTGATGTGTCATTATTCACGACCTGTCTATGTTATTCACGATCAAATAAATCCAACTGACAGTTAGGCCAAGGATAGCATAGGGAACATTAATTGCTGTCTTTAACTGCAGCGCAGCTATTATAACCTAAATTGAAATTAATTAAAGTGGAACAAAAGAAAACACCCTTTCCGTCGGTGGGATCCGAACCCACAACCTTCGAATGCTGTCGCACAAACTTCAACTTGTCGAGTGAGGTTGCAAGGGGGAGACAACTTCCATGTCACATCTTCACAGTGCATTTTGTCTTCGCGCTCTAGAGTGCCCCGCCACGGTGGTATAGTGGTTATGGCGCTCGACCGCTGACCCGAAGGTCGCGGGATCGAATCCCGGCCGCGTCGGCTGCATTTTCGATGGAGGCGAAAATGTTTCAGGCCCGTGTACTTAGATTTAGGTGTTAAAGAACCCCAGGTGGTCGAAATTTCCAGAGCCCTCCACTACGGCGTCTCTGATAATCATAGCGTGGTTTTGGGACGTTAAACCCCAGATATTATTATTTATCTTCGCGCTCTAGAGTATGTCTTGATTAGTACGTGCGTCGACTAGCTAAGCCACCGGTTATTCTTGCAAACGAAATAACCGAGTTTGACGAATGCTCGCCCAGTCGGGATTGCTCGTTGCCGGAGTGCACACGCAAACTACGGCCTCCGATGCCGTCGAAATCCGAGGAAGCGATCACAGAGGCCCTGCTGGGTGAGAGAGTGCGGTGAAGTGGCCGAACCAGGCGACAGGTGGCACCACGGCGCACCGCCACCTCCTCTCCCTTTTGGTTTTTGCTTTCCCTTTCCCCTCCACTTTCCTCTGTATCACACTGGCGCACTTTGCATTGTCCTCTGTTTCGTAATTCTTATTCATTTTTTTTTTCGTTTCGTGTAGGAGCGGAGGTAATCGTCTCCGGGAACGAGCGGAGGCGTTACCGTTTTGCTTTTCTTTACAACCTAAGCGCTGGATTTAAAAGCCGGGTCATCATCTCTCGGACGGCTCTCGCATAAGTTAATGCAACCGGCGGGCGAAAGAAATAAAATGAATAACCGAGTTGATAATGATAACGTGAACACGTGCGCCGAATGAGGCGCTCAGTTCGCCTAATAATCTCGCTAGCGAATCTGTTTGCATAAGCGTGCTGTATTTTTCACACAAATACGGACTGTGCTGCCTACGACCGGCCTGACAAGCTGCGAAGACATTTTGCCGCCGATTGCGTCTTTTCACAATCACACTCAGACACGTAGGCAAGGGAGGGGGGGGGGGGGGCAGGAGGGACCGCCTCCCCCTCCCCGCCCGAAATTCGTCCAGCCTTCTATATTCCCGGGCAACCTTTTTTTTTCTTTTTGCCATGGAAAGACTTCCTTTCGAACAATTAGGCCTTGGGCCACCCCGAAAAAAGAAATCCCGGCTACGTGCCTGATCACACTGCTAATCCTGATGACGGCATCACACTACAGAATATACCAAAAGGGGTGGGAGGGAGGGGGGGAGGTTTAATCGAGGGCTCGTTTCTTTTGTTAGACACAAGCTAATGAGACCAAGAGACAATGAAGCTAGGGAAGGACATTACTTGTATGTTTTAACTGTAGTATAAGAATTATTACATAAACTGTCACACTATCAACAGACCACCGCATTGCCCAAATGCCACGCTCTTGAAAAAGAGTATCAGTATCGTAAATAAAGAAAACATAAAATGTTACGGCAACATGGTGTAACAATTCGCATGTTCCGCTGGCAACCTCCGCAAGTTCAACTCAACGACTCATTTTCGGGGAAAATCCGTCTAGATTCCACTTAACTACGGCAGGGCTCACAATCATACATAGAAGTTTTGCCAAGTAAAAGCCCAGATATTTTTTTCTGAACAAAAGAAATTTCTCTATTTTTTTTCCCTCTCCATAATATCGTCAACACCAGAGTTGCCGGAAGATTACTACATTTTTCTTATTCTTGAAAATATTTTTATTATATTAAACTCGGACTAATTTGAAGGGAAGACAGAAAAATATAACCGTAATTAATAATAATAATAATAATAATAATAATAATAATAATAATAATAATAATAATAATTGTTGGGGTTTAACGTCCCAAAGCCACGATATGATCATGAGAGACGCCGTAGAGGAGGGCTCCGGAAATTTCGACCACCTGGGGTTCTTTAACGCGCACGTAAATCTAGTAGGCGCACAGGCCTCTAGCATTTTCGCCTCCATTGAAAATGCCTCCGCCGCGGCCGGGATTCGATCCCGGGACCGTCAGGTCAGCAGTCAAGCACCATAACCACTAGACCACCATGGCGGGAACCTCAATTATTTTCTGCAACGAAAATACATGGGAGAATACGCGCTTGAAAGAAAAATACATGTTTGTTTTTCGCATATATTCTCCAGGGTAGTTTTGATACTGTTCCTAGCACGTTTGCCAGAGCATGAGTAATGTTACTCGTCGACTCCCCAAACGTGTGTTTGATTTCAACGCTCGACTACGCAGTCATCGACAAAGGCGCTATTAGTGAGCGTCAGTGGCGCTAAAATAATATATTTGCAGGAAGAACGTGAATAAGCAGGAAAACCCGACAAGCGGCTGAAACATTTACATACTTATGCTTACACTCTAAGAAAAAAAGGTGTCCATTGACTCTGCTTTGCTAAACATGTGACTCTCCCATGTAGTATAACTCTCTTTAAGGAGGCACGCTGACTCTCTTTAGGAGAGTCATGGGATGAATGACTCTCTTTGAAAAGGCACGCTCTCTTTTCGAGAGTCGTGCGTCTCACGACTCTCCAAGAGTCACATGTGTAGTAAAGAAAGGTCAAAAGACACCCCCCCCCTTTTTTTTTTAGAGTGTATTGTACGCGGAAGGAGCAATCCTGGTCGACATATACAAAGCAGACACCGCACCGCTACGAATGTAATGGATAAACCAAACTCCTTCGCACGCAGCTGGACAATGTCGTGCACCAGCTTGCACATAGAAAAACTCTTCAACAGCAACAACATGGACATAACAAAACAGCCGCTCGAGTTCCTGGAACTCTCTGAGCTCATCCATATATGTACTCCTGGAATTGAGATAAACGGTTGCCTATCGTGTCGCTGATGAGTCATCTCCCGAATGCAGAATATAAGCCGTGAAAGTCGGAGGACGCACGACCTTATAAAGGCTCCGCGCAGATAAGTACGCTTGCGCTGCCTATCAATGATCTCATCTACGCGGCTTCTCAAAAAGAAAAAAATGAAGAAAGAAGAAAAGTGGTGCGGGGAACGAAGCATTACACATAAAGGCTTGCATATCAGATTAATCACCGCCGAAAACTAAGCGAATCATTCCCAACATCACCTCCCCCCCTCCCCCTCCTCTTTTTATCACCTACACCATCCTTCCCGATAAACAAGCTTTCACTATCGCACGAATAAACTAGAATTGACAGATGTATCGTCATACAGGCTCGGAAATTAATGCTGGATATCGAACATATATGCGAGTTCCCATTAGGTCTTACCGTATCATCTATGAGGGTAGCAACAAAGGCGGCACCAGTTTTTTTCTTTAGTTTTTTTTTACTGGGAGGGGGGGGGGGCACGATAAGCGAGTTCCTTCGGCAGGGAATGGAGGCGTGTTTTGACTACGACCACCCCCCTCCCCCTCCGGTTCCGCCTCACGCTTTTTGAGGGCATGACACACGATAACTAACACTGACACACATTACATACAGCTGTACCTCGCGTCCTGTTCCGGCAAACTCCAAGCTCATAAAAACACACACATTACCACACTGGTCGTGGGAGGCGCGACTCTCGGATCAGGCCTTGGGAAGCCAACTGGCAACCCTGGACCAGGCCCGGCGAGCTGCAATAGCCAGTGGAGCACTGGACGAAGGGCCCCACGCACTTTAGGTGTTAATTAAGGAATAGTTAATAAACGTTTATTCTCTCTATGTACACGGTGTGCCTCACTACAACTCAAACTCAGCGAAATTTGGCTTCGGAGAGTTCACTAGGACGTAGCCAAGGGGGTGGTCTGAGTGGTTCAACATCCCCCCCCCCCCCCCGCCCCCCGGAAAAAGATTTCTGGCTACGCCCCTGACTCGGACTCGATCCAAGAAAAGTCTGCTCAACTTATACGCTCACTCGGAGTCAAGCTCCTCAAGATCAGACTCGAACTCAAGGGTCAGGCGTGAGTGAGACTGAGTGAGTCAAGTAATGAGTAAGCGTGCCGACCTATGCGAATTGATTGCAATCATCAGCAGTACAGGCTAGTGTGTGAGTGAGTGCGTGCGGCATGCCTTTTCAATCGACGACGCAGCAGCTATATATACATTTAAAATGATCTACGGCTTTCATTAATTAGAACGAAATAATAAAAATAGGTGTTTTTCTCAAAAAGTCAAGGTTTTCAGCAAGTGCCCCCCCCCCCCCCCCCGAATAAAATTCCTGGCTACGGGCCTGCAATACGCACACGCTTTTTGCATTAATTAGTTATCTGCATGACACGCGCATGACTGTAGAAACTGAAATTGTTTATTTGCCATCTTGTATGGTTACAAAGTACAGATGGGGATATTGTAAAATAAAAAAAATGTCCTCGAACAGCTTGATGGGTTACGGAAGGAAACTGTATACCCTTAAATGCCCGAACGGCGGTTAGAAAGGGTTCCTCGGCGACTCGGAATGTCAGAAACTCGCCCAGAAGGCGGTTGTGTTTCTAGGATGACATTCCTAAAGTATTGCGAAACCAACTCGTGCGAAAACAGCGCACGCAGACTTCAAAGGAAAAAAAGAGTAAGTACTCGATTGAATTTTAATAGACAACAGCGACAGATAAAGGGCGCCTCAGCAGGTGGCTGAAGTGAAAGAAAAGAAAATATCGCCGCCCAGGCACATACTCTATACCAGCGAAGCTGAAGAGTGCGGCCCCGGTGTTTATCATTGAGTTAATCCCGGCAGTTCGCTGCAATGTCTTTCTCGGTTATTGGTTATGTCGGTCCAGAAATGGTGTTTGCAGCCCGTGTGTGTTCCCTTGTTCATTTTTATTGCGCCAGTGGCGAGCAGTGGGGTTTGCCCAATTTCTCTGGCACATGCATGCTAGCAGTCTTTGCGCACATGCCGGGACCGAGGAATTTCGGTTTCGCTTAGCCATACACCGCTCCAGTGTAAAAAGTTGTGCTGAATTATAGATTATCGCATTTTATTCTTGTTGTTCACCAGCTTATTCGCACGCATGCACAATTCACGTTACCGCTTTCAAATTTCCCATGTTCCTTAATCATCATCACCGGCCTATTTTTTCCCCGTACACTGCAGGACGAAGTCATCTACTGATGATCTCCAAGTTAACCTGTGTTGCGCTATCTCATTCCACTTGATGACTAAGATATTTTCGAATTTCATCGCCATCCCATGGGCTGCGCTTGCCATTCCGCGTCACCTTTTTCATCGCTGGTTATCTGTTGTATGCATCACGTGACCCAACCAAACCCACTTCTTTTTTTCTTTCTCGTATGTAAACTAGAACAACGGAACGCCCGTTGGTCCTTGGGTCAACATTGCATCGGTGTTCCGTACGTACCTAAAATATTTAGCAAATAAACGACCTTCAAGTTTCCGTCTTCCCCTGAATGAAAACAACTTGACCTCTGCCTTATTCTTATTCTGTCAACTTCCGTTTTGGTTGGGGGAGAGGGTACGAAGCACTCACATACGCGCGCTAAGGTATAGGCAGTTGGCGCCTTGAAGAGGAGAAGACCGTAGTTGCCGCCGAAACGTCGGTTCCAGCGACAACTCCTGTTCAGGGATTACAACAGCGAAGATGTTTAAATTATCGGTGACTTGTGCTCCTTCGTACAAAGCTCCACGGGTGGGTATGCGCCACAGGTATAGGGCAAGACCCACTACCGAGTACATCAGGTGCGAGCGTTAAACGAAAACTCTGCTCGGCGAAGTGGAGCACGCGAAACACGTGAAAGAGAGAGAGAGAGAGAGAAGCCTGAGAAAAAGAAAGAGAGAGACAGAAAGATAAAAAGAAAGAGAAACAAACAAAGGGATCGAAGCAGAGAGATAGGGAGAAAGAAAGGGAACAAAGATAGAAAGGTCGAGGAGAACGAAATAGATAGTGACAGAAAAAGAAATAGGAAAAGATACAAGAAACAGAGAGAAAGAGAAAGAAAGAGAAGAAAGAAATAACAAAAAATAAAGCGAAACTGAAGGCCACCCAGCTCTGCTCTTTCAGGCTTGGCACCACCTGTGCGAAGCTGGTATAATATTTTTTTTTTCACCTCTAAACCATTAGTAACACATGTAGCAATACACAATTTTTCCCGCTCAGAAGGATCAATAAGGGAAGCGATGAAAATAACGACACCTTCCAGCTTGAACGAGACGCAAGACAGTCTGCAATACGGCAGCCGCAGGCGAGATTGCATCGCTAACATCTTGAGACTCGGAATGTCTCCATATATCAAGCACCGACCGCAGAAATATTGACATTTCATGTTCTTTGTCTTCTTGGTTCCACGTGCGTTCTCAGCCCTTTTACCCTCTCCCAGCTTTCTTGTTTCGTTCTTCTCTGGGATTCAAGTGATGCGGTAAGCTTGAATCAGACTGCATACATACCTCCATCAATCATACACTGCGCAGGACTGCGGTGAAACAAATCGAACGCGGCGTGTGTCGACACTATAGCGCGTACGTTAGCACGCGCGAGATTTGCATGCATACGAATGTCGCGAACGACTATAAAGTATAGGAGCGGAAACGCAAAGAAGAGATATGAAAAAAAAAGACAATATGATTACGAGTCACCAGGGAGGTTAACAACAACAAAAACAACATTCTGAAGTGGGATCCCTCGCAAAGCCTTACAGGCAAAAATGAAGCCAGCGTCTGCCCTCCAATAATCTCGGAAACGTCACTTTTTCGGGTGGTGTCCGCTTAGATATCAAATGCTATTGATCTGTAATATATATGCTAGGTTAATTGTGAAATAAAAGATCGCTGTTCTCGACGAAATTAACACAACGGCATCAATATCGATGACTTGATCTTCAGTAATATTTGTGAAGACTTTAGACTACCAAGGAAGCCAGTAACACAAAGGCGCAAATTGAACAGTATCTGTCCAGAATAATTCGCCATATCAAAATTGTTTGGCGGGAGAGGACAACGCTACCTTTTTCGTCGCCGAGCGCTGACGTTTTAATTGGTGCTTCAACTAAGATGGCGGCCGCCCTCTTTTGGGAGAGCGGCTTCACTCTTGAGGCATAATTTCGACTCCAGCAATTCCTTTTAAACCTCCTTGCGAGGCAGATCGTTGTAGGTAGGGCACTACGGATGACATTTAGCGCTTTTTGGTCCAATTCGCTACGGCTGCTCGACTCTCGTGGTCTGTAGTCCCCAGGAGTGACTCCCACGCTTCTTGGGCGTCACTTCTGAGGACTCCTAAGAAGCGTGGAAGTCAGTGCCATGCTCCCAAGAAGCTTGTGAGTCGGCGGAATAAAGGAGTGCGAAGCCAGGAAGGAAGGCGCGTTGCATTTCCCATTCACAAGCGCCTTCCAACGAGCCCTGTTGCTCTATACCTGTGCAAACCTCTGCACACGCGAAATTCGCTATAGAGCAGGAGGCAAAAAGATATCCGAAAAGTTAAGCCAGAAAGGCAGCGAGTGGGAAACAATAGCAACAACAACAACAAAAGTACGTCTGAATAAAGCGAATAATAGGACATGTTTACTAGCGAAAAAGACGAGGACGAGAAGAAGGAATACAGGACAACGCTAGGCCTGTACTTCATGGGTCACTAAGTAGTTGTTCAGAGCAAAGGTGTAAAGCCTTGCCTTGAACGTAGAAATGGCTAATAGGTTGACGTAGGTAATAGAAGGATTAACACATAAAAAGGGTGGAAGAACAGGGCCCATTCTATTGACAAGTGAAACATTTAAGGCGGAAAGTTGGGCTAGTCTCGTCCTCGTCTTTTTCGCTAGTAAACATGTCCTATTATTCACGTTACCAACTAGCCCAACTTTCCGCCTTAAATGTTTCACTTGTCAATAGAATGGGCCCTGTTCTTCCACCCTTTTTATGTGTTAATCCTTCTATTACCTACGTCAACCTATTAGCCATTTCTACGTTCAAGGCAAGGCTTTACACCTCTGCTCTGAACAACTACTTAGTGACCCCTGAAGTACAGGCCTAGGCGTTGTCCTGTATTCCTTCTTCTCGTCCTCGTCTTTTTCGCTAGTAAACATGTCCTATTATTCACGTTACCAACTAGCCCAACTTTCCGCCTTAAATGTTTCACTTGTCAATAGAATGGGCCCTGTTCTTCCACCCTTTTTATGTGTTAATCCTTCTATTACCTACGTCAACCTATTAGCCATTTCTACGTTCAAGGCAAGGCTTTACACCTTTGCTCTGAACAACTACTTAGTGACCCCTGAAGTACAGGCCTAGCGTTGTCCTGTATTCCTTCTTCTCGTCCTCGTCTTTTTCGCTAGTAAACATGTCCTATTATTCACGTTACCAACTAGCCCTACTTTCCGCCTTAAATGAATAAAGCGGACTGCAGAAAAGTGGGCGACAGCGTGGGTCAAGGAATAATCATGAGTCAACCCAGAATAATCATGGTCTAATGGTTATGGTGCTCGAACGCTGACCCGCGGCTCGCGGGATCGAATCCCGGCCGCGGCGGCTGCATTTTCGATGGAGGCGAAAATGCTTGAGGCCCGTGTGCTTTAAGAGATTTAGATGCACGTTAAAGAACCCTAGGTGGTCGAAATTTCCGGAGCCCTCCACTACGGCGTTTCTCATAATCATATCGTGGTTATGGGACGTTGAACCCAAACAATTATTAATAAGCCTGGGTGGCGGATATTCTAGTAGACATCAAGCGAGAGGAATGGAGCTGAGCTGGCTACGTAATGCGTAGAACAGACAACCGGTGGACGGTAAGAGAAACAGAATGGTTGACAAGGGATGGGAAACGCAGTCAAGGAAAGCAGGGAATTAGATGGAGTTGCGAAACTAAGAAGTTCGCGGCGATAAAATGGAATCAGCTCGCAAGGGATAGGGTAGACTGGAGGTCACTGAGACTGGAGGTCACTGGGACTGGGACAAGGGTAGACTGGAGGACACTGGGAGAGGTCTTCGTTCTGAAATGGACAAACCGTAGCCTGACAATGATGATGATTACAGATAAAGCGAACGGGAACGCAGCAAAGGCAACACAGGTGTATTGCAGTAAGCACCAGGAGACAATATCCAAGCAGAGAGAGAGAGAGAAAAAAAAATACAGTAAACGACCCTGATGTCACTCGTGCCGCCGCTGGACGAAAGAGCTTTCCAATAAGGACGTATAAGCGACAAAACGTGCCGCTCGCGACAATGGATGGACAGGCACGGGGAATCCCGGAAATGAGGCACTTCGCAGTACAGCTGTTCCGGAACCGGGGAGGGAGAGTGACAATATGACTATAGAGATGGCGAGGAGGCGCGAGAAATAAAGAGAGACAGAGAGATCGGCGAATAAATGAACAAAAAGATCACTTCGGGGAGAAAGAGCAACCCGGGCGCCCGTGGGACGTAGAAGGAGTAAAAAGGGAGCGATAAGCGGAGGGGAGCAAACGAAAGGGAGAAAAGAGGGGAGTAGCAAGGGTGTTGCTTCACGTGCAGCCTTGGGCGCGTGGCGCCCAAGAGTCTACCGTTCTCTTCCTTCTTTTCACGAGTACGAAAAGAGGAGTGAAAAAGAGGAGAAGGGGGAAACACGCGCGCTCCGGGGATCGCGCGTGCCGCCGGTGTTGCTGACATCGATCGCCGCCGCGTGCGCACAGAGAGCATGTTGCTGCGCGCGTCCTGAGCGTGGCCTCCGAGATGGAAGACGCGTCGCGGAGGGTCTCGGAAGCCACGTAATAAGAGACGAGGGCGCCCGGAAACTGGCGCACAGCAACCGCTCGTGCGCGCGAGAAGTGGTATGATCTGATTGGCCCATCCCACTGGCGACTGGCCCGAGTGGAATGAAAAGGAGGAGAACGCGCAAGCGTAAAAATGCGTCGCGTTTTCTTTCTGGTGCGTGTGCCTCTCCGAAGGTCAGGTACTACATAGTAACTCGTTGCTGTTCGCCCTGCTCCATCGGTTGACTGTATCTAACCGGAACCAATCCGCTGCGCGATGGATCGTTCTTTTCGTTCACTTACCGTTCGACTGTCTCGGACATAGCTGGTCGATTTCTGACGCAAACGTCGTTCGTGTTGCAATTCGTTTTCCTCTCTTCCTGGATCACACGGTTCTTTCTGTCTTTTATGCTACCGGGTCATTAATTAATTAATTCATTCATTCGTGGGTTTATCAAGAATTTCGATTTTCTGGGGAGGGGGTTCATGTGTGCCTGCCTGTAGATTGTAGACGAATTTTTGGGGGGTATTAATCATCCTGAGGAAGGTGTTCGAGAGCTGTTGGGGGTATTCATTCATTCATTCATTCATTCATTCATTCATTCATTCATTCATTCATTCATTCATTCATTCATTCATTCATTCATTCATTCATTCATTCATTCGTAAACAGACGGAACTGTGACGCCGAGGTAGCTCCCAGACGAAATGTGTAAAGAGCGGCCATCCTGCTTTTTATTAAGTTAATCTTTTTAACTGGTGACTCTCTTTCGACATTGGCCTAGTTTCCTTTAACGATCCCTCCAAGCCATCTCAATCCCATTAACCGAGGGCAATTGATCGGCGTAGTTTGTGCCTAAGCGGTTACATAACTAGTATAGCTGCAGAAAAAAATAAGAGGAAATTTTCTTTTCTTTTGTCATTTGTCAGCAGGGTGAGGTATTGGGCCAGTTGGTTTTGCATGTTCGTTTAACTGCGCTGCAGTTACAAGATACACTAGGTTAGGTTCTGCGCGTCTTTCCTAACCTATAGTGTACCTTGAGACTGTAGCGCAGTGTAACGGACATTTTATCATTGTCTGGTGCCCTTTAGCCTGAGATACATGGCAGGAGAGTGACGTCATTCCGTCTAGTCCGTGTATGATGCAATAACTTTGCGTACGCGGTTAACAGTCTCGTCCCTGCCCCGCTTCCGTTTCCGGGAGAGCTCGCTATTCTATATTTAGAGCCTTTCGATATATCCATTTTGGTCCTATATTTAGTACTGTTGTAGCGTCACACATTCCGCTGACTGCGCATGCGCGTAATTGGGCTCTGGTAGGGTACACGGGGAGGGGGGGGGGTTGGAATGGCCATGGTAATACAGTCAACTGAGAAGAAAAAGGAGTTGGCTTTTTCGCCATGCAGTCGTCTTAGGCAAATGCATAGGAGAATGTGTGACCTTTGATCTGCCAGCACTACCTCAGCGTCGGACATACGCGAAGCCGATTGCACGAAGTGCGAAACTCATTTGTTGCAGGAGCGCTTTGTTCCACGTGAAAAGCTGTTCGACCCACGAGCCTCATTTCTTTGTTCTATTCAGCAGCACGTGTACACAGCGGTGCGATGAGCGCGTGTGCGTAGTTAGCTTACGGAAAGGAAACAGTGGCGACACACGGTCGTCGTTTCCACTTAAGAGGGAGTGGACTATTGATGCGGAGAGAGAGGGGGGGAGAGGGGGGAGGGGCGCTCTACCAGGAAGACATGAGCGGATACATGAGCGGATACAAGCGTTTGGGCATGATCGATACGGTATGCAACACTCCCGCAAGCATTTTCTCTCTCTCTATCTCTCTTTTTTTTCTATTCGTCCTCTGCGACACTAATCTCTCGCCCTCCCTTTCCCTCTGTCTCTTTCTCGCAGCATGGCTCGAAATTCGAGGAAGCATAAGTTTTCGGAAGCGCGTGGGACTAGAAGAGCACCTAGTGCATAGGTGAACCGGCGCGCGAAATTACAAATTTCGACATTAAATTCCTCGTTGCTCAAGCACCATTGCGCCGTATATGCGTTCGACGAAGATGTGGCGAAAATTAAAAAAAAGAAAGCCACTATTCACTGCAAACGACGGCACAGTTTCGAAACACGTGGACGACATGTGCCTGGTAGCCGCAGTTAGATTATCACTTGAAAGAAGATTAAGTCGAAATTTACTTCTAAAGCATCCTTCCTCGTAAATATACTACACTGTAACGAAAAAGAAATTATTTGTTGATATTTTAGGTGAGTCCTGACTTGCCCCATATAGTATAACTCTCTTTAAAGATGCGAATTAACTCTCTTCGGGAGAGTCTCGCGCCTTCCACGACTCTCCGAAGAGGGTGTGATGATATTCAAGAGAGTGTTAACGTGTATCTTTAAAGAGAGTCATATACGTGGCAAGTCAGGACACTGAAAGGAGTTACCTGTTACTCTTTTCGGAGAGTCCTGACTTGCCACATATATAACTCTTTAAAGATAAACGCTGACTCCCTTTTATGCAGTCGCGCCTGCCTCCCACGACTATCCTAAGAGAGTATAATGATATCCAAACGAGAGTAAACGTGCACACCCTAAAGGGGGTGCTAAATGTGGCAAGTCAGGACACCGAAAAGAGTTACCTGTTACTCTTTTCGGTGAGTCCTGAATTGCCACATATATAATTACCTTTAAAGATATATGTTACCTCTCTTTGGAGAGTCGCGCCTGCCTCCCAAGACTCTCCTAAGAGAGTATATTGATATCCAAAAGAAAGTTAACGTGTATCTTTAAAGGGGGTTATATATGTGACAAGTCAGGACACAGAAAATAGTAAAAAGTATATTTTTTTTGGGGGGGGGGGGTTGGGGGGGGGAGGTGTATAAGAAAGCGACGTACCATTACAATGAACGTAATCAACCAGATGTAATTAATTAAGTCAGCATATATATTGAAAAAGAATCACAGACAAGCGGCGAAACCGGCTATATACTATATACGATTCCCAGCCCAGCATTCCATGACGCCATCGGTTTTAAACACCTCGTCGTCTGGGCACAGCTAATGACTCTTCGGTTATAATGAACCGCATTAATCTCCAAAGTAGTGCCGAAGGCTGAACTTTTAGGCACGGTTCGAGAAAGACCAAAATACGTGTTTTCACGCTGACTAAACTAGTTAAAGAAAAGGGGAAATTGAAGAAGGGGAACTGAAAGTTACATATTTCCTCACTTCGAAGAAAAAGAAACGAAATATGAGGTTTTAGGTTCCAGGAATCGAGCTCTTACAGCAAGTTAACGATAACAGCTGTATGTATTCATAGAAGAATACGTTAATCAGTCTAAACTAACTTAGTGGTTGGCTTTAGTCTTAGTTTAAATATACACCTCCATAGCTGGGAATAGTTGGAATATAAGGCAGTGTTTCGCCAGCACGACGGGGAGAGACAGTCAGCCAATCAGAGACAGCTGGCGTAATGATGTTCGCTGTATCCCTAGTGTCGTCTGCTCTTTGAAGAAGCAGACAACGTATGCTCTTCTCGTCTGCGTCTTCTTTGATGCCTTTGTCGTCTGCTATTTCCATAAAATTAAAAGAGGAAGACGTTACGAAAGTGGAACACCGTCCGCATCAAACGCACTTCCCCGAAGCTTTCGCCATACAACGTTGCAAAATTATCGCGAAATATAACGCAATAGCGACAGAGGCACGTGTACTCGCGATGTCTAGTTGCGCATTATTATTTCGATGTATTTGTCAGAGTATATACATACTATAATGACGAGACAAAACGCTCACGACAAGGGATGAAGACAGGGAGGACCAATGCCTGGTGTGTAGTCTGGGACCAGTGTTTTGACAACCGAAAAATTGTTCTAAGATTTCGTTACACTTTTCGCGCCCAGTGTTAATAGTGCCGAGTTGTCACAAGTGGTCGTCAGCGATACTAACTTGAATAACACATATCGAGCTAGCTGGTTGCTCATCATAAAGCAAAAAACGGTGAAACTTTACGAAGAAGGACATAAGAAGGGACACGAGTCGCAGGAGCTGACTGAAAGCTGAAGTTTTATTGTTCATAAGCCACAGTAAATATATACAACACGTATGAACAACATCAACAACAGAAAATAGCAGAGGAAGTGGCAGAGACCATGTTAAGGACGAAATGGGCATGCGTAAGACACAAATATAAGAAGATTGTGGTCATTCCCAACCTGCACGGTATTTCGCACAACCCGAGAAAGAAAAAATCAAGGCAGCTTCGCAATAGTGGTGGTGGTGCCAAGCCTGAAGGAAGTGCGGCTGCCTTCTTCGTTTCTCTTTAATTTTCTCTTCCTTTCTCCACTTCTTTCTTTATTTTTCTCTCTCGTCTCTACTATCGCTGTCTTTTTTGTCTCTGTTTATTTCTATTTCTTTCTATCTATCTATCTATCTATCTATCTATCTATCTATCTATCTATCTATCTATCTATCTATCTATCTATCTATCTATCTATCTATCTATCTATCTATCTATCTATCTATCTATCTATCTATCTATCTATCTATCTATCTATCTATCTATCTATCTATCTATCTATCTATCTATCTATCTATCTATCTCTCGCTTCCTCTTTCCTTCAATTTCTTTCTCTTTCTGCCTATATAAATATCTCTCTCTTTCTTTGATTCTCTCTACTTTTGTCTTTCTCTTCCTGTTTTTCTTCCCTTTCATTCTATTTCTATTTCTTTCTATGTTACGCTTTACTCTCTCCACTCCTCCTTTCCCTCCTACTCATTTTTACATATCTCCTCCTGACCCTCACTTCTCTTTCCCACCCTCTTGCTATACTATACTATACAAGGCTATGTTACGCTCCGCAAGCGTGCCTGGATAGCCAAGTGGTTACGATGCTCGCCTTCGTTTCGTGCGCACGCGGGTTCGAATCCCACCTCGTCAAGAATATTTTTTCGGCAAGAATTTCTTTTTCCCTTTTCTTCTATCTCTTTCGCTCTTTCTCCCTCTGTACTCGTTTTCTCACCCATCAGATTTATTGCATCCCACGCCGAACAGATCGGCGCACGTGTTCTGGGAGCGAAGAGGAAGAGGACGAAGACAGCGCGTGCCGGTTCATGATGATGCTAATTATCTGTCGACGCGAAACGGCATAACGAAAGGCTTTCTTTTTTAGATGCGAAGCAGCTTTTGCTCGGGGCTGTGTCCGTCGTCGGTAGTGGCGTCCGCGCTCCACTGCGCATGCGCCTACTCTCTCTCCCACTCTCCTCCTTTACGCAGGTATTCGGTCGCCTTCTCCTCCCCCGCGCTGCAGCCACGCCGCAGCCAAATAGAGCCTGTAACCCACTCTCTCCTCTCCCTCGCCCATTTCATGTGTATATAAGCGCGTGCGCTCGGTCGGCTTCCGTCATTCTCGCTTCGCACCCGTTCAGATGAGCTGTAACGTCAACGTCGGCGCCACTCGTTCATTCGGTGCTAACGGAAAGCAACGCACAAACACAACGTAATGATAACACAAACACTAAATACAAACCTCACACACTAACGGAAACGCCGAGTGAACGTAACGGAAACTTGGTGTGCGCCCCCAATGCTGCTTAGCATCCCCTCATGGTTACCTTGAGCGGGAGGTGGTGTAATTTTTTTTCAGCTCCGGATCGCTTATAAAGCGTGTGCAAACGGGAAAGTCACATGGGCCGTATGTATGACGGCTGCGCCACAAACCGTAGCTATCAGTTCGTTGCTTGTGCTGTAGGCGGCGTTTATGACATTTCCTTGTCTTGTGGCCGCACATACTTGGTTCGAACCGGCAGGTGCCTTAATAAAAGGTTGTCAGGGCACACTTATAATGCGACAGTGCGAACTTCAGGCCATATGGGCATCCACTGCCGAGATTGTGAATGCTGGCCTCAGTTCAGACCGGTGACACAAATGACTCGAGAAATCACAGAGGCCCAGAAAATCGGAAACCTTTCAGACAGCTGCATTAGTATCCCTTCTACAGCCCTTTTCAATAAAGGCCATTGGTCCCTTTACAGCAAATTAGGAGTCCTCCAAGCGACTTAAGCTTCGCACCACTTCGGCACTGTAGCACCACCCCGAAGCCCACTTGTACCCATCGGAAACCGTTCGGTGGCCGGCCTGCATTGAGGATTGATCCCGGTAACTCCGGTATTGGCTTTTCAATACAGAGTTCGCTTTCCTATCGGTGGCTGGATAATCATGGTTCCTTCTTGTTCCTTGCATGGAATGTGTATCTATCAGGCCTTGCTCGTCTTGTTGTACCTTTTTTGTTGTTAGTCAGCACCTGTGCCTCGTGTTCCTTTTGTTGCTCTTCGTAAAGTGTGAGCTTTTTAATATTATTATTATTGCCTTACGTCAGCGATACGACGGTTCTTCGAAAATGCTATTTAACAAAACAATGTCACTAACATTGTTGTTGCTTCTTTCCACCTGCAACATACTTTGGAAATAGTGTGCTGCTTAGGGGGTGAAATACTCTTGGAAAGAGGAAACAGGAAATTCTATGTTTGCCACGAGGGCTTTCCACGAGGCAGTGCCGATTTAGTAACAGAAAAGCCCATAATAAACAGTGCAACCTCAATATAGCCAAAACGGATATGAAGAATCACTAGGTCTGCCGAAGCAAACTAATCCAACAGACAATCAGGAGAAGGAAAGCGTATAGGGAATATTAATTGTTGTCTTTGACTGTGGTGTAGTAATTATGACGTAAGTTGAGATGGATTAAATTGGTCCGAAAATCACCCTTTCGGTCGGTGGGATACGAACCCGCAACCTCCGAATTACGCGACGTGAGTAAGCTAACTTGACGAGATTATTGTAGCGGCTAATACAGGTAGATCAGAGTGGTTAATAGAGGTCTTGCAGACTAAAGCAAAAAAAAAAAAAAAATAGCCGCTATCCCGCCCTGCGAACGTGAATATCCAGCGAAGCTTTATCAAACACCACACATGCGGATGGGGGGGGGGGGGGGGGTATGTTTTATTATTACTTTAGAGTAATGGTAGTGATAATCGCTTTGTGGTCGCAGTGGTAGACCGTGATTGGTTCCGCGACCATTTTCAGCAAGACGAACTTGTTCCTTCCGTACATTTTTGTATTCACACTGTTCTTCTGGTGTCTTTAATATTTGTGGTCTACCCACGGCAGTCTTAGAATAAACTGAATGAGTTGCTAGACGGGTCTCCCTTTTATATATGGAACCCGGAAACCCAAGCGGGGAGAAGGAAGGGCCGTTTGACGTCATTCGAAGCGCTCATGTGAAGTGCAAAGCAGCTGCCACCTAATCTTTACCGGGAACGCGTGGAAGAGTGTTCCCATTGTTCACAGCCCCTTATCATCCAGCATGCGGTTTTGATCCTTGTTTTGTGGTTTTCATTATTGAAACGCATACTGAGCTCTATGCTGTACGCCTGATTCAAAAAAAAAAAAGGATATGCCGTTCGCCAGCAATTGTTAAAGGGCCACTAAACCACCAACAGACGCTCGCCCTCTCCTCTGCGTGCCTTTCCTCTATCGACAACAGCCGTCACGACGTCACCTGTATGATTAGGTGAGGTCGCGAGCAAGAGACGCTGCCAATGGGCGAATAAGAGCCTGTTTTCTGCTAGCAGATGAACGCGCTTCTTGCGTTTCCACCTAGGACGCTGGGGAAGGGCACTCGGAGAGGTGGACAGACGAGACGATCCTCCTTACGCTAAGACAGATCACTAAAACTCTCTATAACGAATCCTCCCTGCTAAGTGCACTCGGCCGCACTGGTACACAAATGAAAACTGCAAGCGGAATGCAGCAGCTGTCTGCATGCTATATAGATCTCTCTACGCGGTCACAACCTAAGAGAAAATGTAGGCTCTGCCCACATAACCACGGTGCGCCTGCCTCTCACCTGTGAAAGACAGTCGTGTTAGCTGGTTTCCGCTCGCATAGTAACGGGACTTTTTATCGGCTAATGTAAATACAACGCATATTAATAGTTAAAGGTTCGTCGTTACTACATGAAACATAACGTTTGGCTGCGCAGCGATGCCAGAATCCCCGATGAAATTTAATAGAACGTTCAAGTTTTCGGCCTATTAAAGTCCACTATTTGAAACATTGGAGAAGTACTTGGCGTCACAGAAATAATAATAATAATAATAATAATAATAATAATAATAATAATAATAATAATAATAATAATAATAATAATAATAATAATAATAATAATATCTGGGGTTTAAGGTCCCCAAAACCACGATATGATTATGAGAGACGCCGTAGTGAAGGACTTTGGAAATTTCGACCACCTGGGGTTCTTTAACGTGCACCTAAATCGAAGTACTCGGGCCTCAAACATTTTCGCCTCCATCGAAATTGCAGCCGCCGCGGCCGGGATTCAATCCCGCAACCTTCGGGTCAGCGGCGTCACAGAAATAAGTGCTATTTGTTGGAGCATTTATGCAAATTCTCGGCGAACAATGATGGCTGTGGGCGGAGTTGACATTCTTTCTTGGGTTGGAACCTCGCATAGCCCGATCAACGTCTGAAAAACTAAACAAACTTTTGTTCTTCATGTCCTCGTCCTTATTGTTGTTTACCATTTTTTAGGGGCGAAGCACGTTAGGGTCTCGGCGTGTCGGCGCACATCGTCGTCTGCTGTAGAGGCGGTCCATTTGCTTAATCGCAAGATAGGGCTTCACCGGCTCAGCGCACGCCGTGTGGCGAGAGAGGGCGCACGGCGCAGGCTACGGAAACGCTCTTTCTGCGATGAACGCTGACTACCAGCTTGCAAGGAGCGAGAACGCGCCCTCGCCCGCGAGAGACAACGCCGACGCAGGCAGCGTCTGCTAGCGAGTTCCCTGATTGAAAAAAACCGAGTGCTCGCGCTGCAGAACCGGTCACCTGCCACCGTGTAAATATAGGCACTGGATCTTGACCTGCAATGTAGTGCCAGTGGGAGATTTCTGTGCGGAGTTGAAGAATAAAGATTCGCAGCGTGCACGTTAA
>NC_051186.1:42033623-42101906 GCF_013339695.2 Rhipicephalus sanguineus | reverse complement strand
AAACGCCCTTTCAGAAGCGCTACGGCGTCGCGATAGCATCGAGACGTAGGTGATATCCCCGCAAGAGCAGCAGCAGCATCGCCGGTGACTGACGACCTCAGGTAGTGGAATTTGTCAATAAGTGACAGTTCTTCGTTCTTGTCAACCACCTGCTCAAACACTTCCCAAAACGGTTGCCAGTCCGAGCGCCGCCCGCTGAACTTCACAAGCTCAAATTTCGGGAGCTTCACCCTTGTCCTAAGCTCCGACGTTGTCTGTGAAGCGCTGCCATTTCCCGCTGGTTCGGCGTTCGTTGGGCGACTCGTAACAGTCATTTGCCGCTGCAGGCGAGCGAGGCAGGCTACGATGCGGTCTTTATATTCGCAGGTCTGTTGGAACTCGTTCTCCGCGTCTTCATCTGTCACCAGGGGCTCTATTTCGTCGTTAACCGAGTTCACTTCGTTATGCCAACTGGCAAGTCTGGCGTGCAGGATAGCCGCTTCATTTTCATCGAGTGGCTGTGGCCGATTCTCGTAGTCGTTGATGAGTCGCGTAATTTGAGCTCGTATGACCTTCCTCTTCTTTACGAGACGTTCCATCGTTAAGCAAATTCGTTAAACAGTTCGCTCACCGGAGTAGATTCACGTCCGTCGTTGCCGAGGCGTTCAAGGCGTGGAGTCGTTGACGGTTGAAAAAACAACACAAAGTCCACGGCGAGAAAGTCCCGGGTTTCGGCACCAAGAGTGTAGTGTCTCTACGAATCGTTAGGTCAAGTCGTGAGACATCTAAGGTGAAACGTACAGAGCCGGTGTTTAAAACAAACGAACTGATTATTGCTACACCAAGAAAGAAACGTCCACACAGCTCAAGTGGTTCGCTGGCGACTGATGCTCCGTGCCGACTCCGCTGGGCTCTCCTCCTCGCACCACAAACAAACCACACACACACACAAACAACCACCGACACGTGTGGCATTGTCCCCCCGTTTTACGGCCCATTCAGTGAGACGCCCTTTCAGTACTTCAGGCCACGCACCCGGGGGCCGTATGCCACACATGTGGCTTTTCTCAGTGCTCGGATCTCCGAAGGAAAAACTGTCCGCGACACCCTTCGTCAGCGTCCGATGTGTAAACGCAAGGAGCGCGCGCGCTTGCTAAGAGACAACAGGCTATTGTTCGCCAACTGATAGCGTCTGTTACTCGCGCGACGTCAACTAATCGAACAGGTGACGTCACGACGGCCGTTGCGGATAGGAAGAAAGGAGCATGCAAGCGTCTGTGTGGTCTAGGGGCCCTTTCAGGCGATAACTACTCAACTTCAGCATTACTATCAGCCTTATGTCGGCTCACGTTTCTACTGCACGTCTAATCACATATACTTCAGAGCACTAGCGTTCATACGCCAGCTTAATATTTATTGACCAGAGGCGCGAGTGACGGGGAGGGGGGGGGGAGAGATGGAGGTCGAGGTGCCTTGACCTCCCTCCCGCAAACACTTTCACGGGAAGTTCTTGACAAAACAAAACTTGAAGGACGCTTCAGCTTCGCCCTCAAGAGTAAAACGCGGTAGCTTAATCGGGCCCCGTGCGCATCACCTTCTCAATCAATTGCTAGCCTTTATTTTCTTTATTTATTTATTGGTTTATTTAGAATAATATTGTCATACCTCTAGGAGACACGGCTAAAGGCAAACATAAGACCATACATGAAAATCAATCACTACAATTGTTTTACGCAGATTAGATGTACATACATCAAATTTATGAGAATAAGTGAAAAGAAACAAAAACATCAACGACATATAGTTTGATAGGTAATTACTAAGCACTACAAAAGTAGAAGCGCGAACATATGCAAAAAAATGCACTTATAACTCTAAAAATTGCGATAGCAATTATATGGACAGTCTCGGCTGGATTTGCCGTCGCCGTCGCCGTCGCCGCCGTCATGCACCGTATATGTATAAGTATGTATATATATATAAAGGCCCCAAAGAAAAATAACTCAGAAAAATGCTTCCGAAGCGCGGAATCGAACCAGGTACCTCTTGTCCGCAGCGAGCGGCGCTATCCACTACGCCACGAAACGCAGATCCTCCACGTAGCTAACGGCGAGCGTTATAACACACCATTTGCGCTGGACGGACTCAGAGACAGAAGGCGATAATAAGCGTTTCTTCATTACCAGCGAGGTGGCGCTAGTAGCCCGACGGGCGCATTTAAAAGTCGTCGGAGAGCTCGCTCGCTTTCTTATATTTGCGCATGGGAGAAGCTTGCCCCTCCGCTGTCTGCTCGCGCGGTTTTCTCGTGGCGCGGGGTAGAGGAATGTTTCACGCTTTCACAACTGAACACCGATAGGTACCCGCTACACAGAAAAAAAAAAAGCCGACATTGATTGAAAAAGTTTAGTAGTTCATTAGCCTTATAGTCCCTGCTATTTCTTTTCGTTTTTTTTTTTGAAATGGTCGATGCCGTAATTCCAGAATTGAGGAGATCTGTAATTAAGGCATAGTTGTTCAGGAGGTTAGGAATTCGCACCGCAAGTTTTTGTTCAGCATATTTTGTTCTGATATATGTGTTATAGGTACCAAACTATTTCTGAAATTATAGCCTGTCGTTTTTACACAGTATTTACTTTGGAATGAATGTTTGTCAGCCCGAAATGGCCGCGTAATTTCGTGGAATAGTTTATATGTATGGAGCTTCGTTTGTTCATAAGCATGGGTTAATAAATCTTGCCTAACTGAGCGGAAACACCACAAAATATTGTGACTTACTGCAAGCAATAGTGAGCAATATGCATTTGGTCGGGTCGTCATAGAGTGCGTCGGCTGCATACTTCAGAACTCTAGAAGGCTAAAGTTTGCTGGGCCACCGTCCGTCCGTCCGCCACGCATTGTTCGAAATACTTCCGTTCAATGAATATACATATGCAAACGAGGTTCGGCGTACGTGTCACATAAGAAAGACAAAGAAGAAACATGGAAGAGGGGCGGGATGATGTAAAGGGGGTGTCGAAAGGGAATGGCCTGCCTCCATCACGTGACGCCAATACAAACCACTGCACAGACGACACACACGAATACACGTGTTCTAAACATGCTAAGCGTGTCCCAAACGAAAGGGCACGCCTAGCACGTGCGGTCGCCAAGCGTGCACGGCTGTGGGTATATATAATGCCACGTTTCACAATGATGTAACACTGAAGCGTGTGTGTGCGAGCCATAGTTATATATATGTATATATACACGCACAGTTTGACGGGGCCGTATGAACTATAATAAGAAGGGCGTGCAATCCTGCCGGTGCACGTGTCAACGTACCGCTCTTGTATAATTATAATAATATAACAATATTCCTGCGTCAAAGCGTCGTCGTCAGCTGTGAATGCCAAACTTCGCGAATCGCAACATCGATCATCAAACACTAAGCACAGAAGCGCTTCGACCCCGCCCCCCTTTGTACTAACTAAACATAACGACAAACTTAGCGCGTGCTACCGCAAATCAAGCGTCTGTGCATGTGTATACAGACGGCGGCGTTATGCGGTGTTAGAGTGTGCGGTCTGTATATCGATATGCACATTTGGTGCCCACCAGTGCGGAGCTTCGGTGTTGCCGATGAGCAGCGGACTAAGAACACAGCGTGTGTCAGCGAGGGTATCGGTGAATTTCAGCGAGGGCCGCGATCAAATCGCATCGGGGAACGCACGGTATAAAAGAGTATCACGCTAAGTGAGTTGATGCATAGCTTAAGAAGATGTTTGTGGCGCTAACTGAGAATCAATGGAAATATATATATATATATATATATATATATATATATATATATATTCACAGAACGGCACGGCGACGCCGACGGCAAAATCTCGCCGAGAGTGTCCATATAATTGTTATCACAATAAAACAGGAGAGGACGCCAGTGCTATCCTATATACTGCATATTGTTGGGTGTTTTACGTCCCAAAACGACGATATGACTATGAGGGACGCCGTAGTGAAGGGCTCCGGAAATTTCGACCGACTGGGGTTTCTTTAACGTTCACCTAAATCTAAGCAAACGGGCCATAGTATTTTCGCCTTCATCGAAAATGCGGTCGCCGTGGCCGGGATTCGATCCCGCGACCTTCGGGTCAGCATTCAAGCACCATAAGCACGAGACCACTGGCACGGCGGGTTGACTGTTATCTGGCGTCCTGTATCCTGTCTTGTTTTTTCCTAGGTTCTCAGTTCGCGCCACTAATCTCATGTAAGCACTTCATACAACAGGTTTGTCACCGTAAGTCTAAAGTCAATGCATCTGCGTGCGTAACTCGGAAAATCGTGCCAACTTTGCGGATGCAACAATGTGCGACGAAAAAAAAGATACGAACAAACACCGTCGGCCTGTACTTGCCCTGGGCTTGGAACGCCCTTCGCCTTGTAACAGGTTTACGTACGTACTACGTGCAAACTGTCACACAAAACAACACGCTTCGCCCTCCTCCCACCCCTCCCCCCTACCTCCAGTGGACGATAGTATATTTATCCTTGCCCGCCTTCTAGCGTCGGGCGACGTCATTTTCACGACCACCACCGCGAAGGTCGGTCAACAACAAAATATACGGAACCGCGGACATTTTGATCCAAAGCGCGTGAGTCGTCCCTAAGTATATATATATATATATATATATATATACAAACACACACACGCGTTTCGATCACAGCTTTGACTGAATAAACGAATACTTCTTGAAGTGCCACCTCTCACTTTTACGGCAATCAAAGGCAAACCCTCCTGTACCTATTATAATATATATATATATATATATATATATATATATATATATATATATATATATATATATATATATATATATATATATATATATAGGAATTACGTGAGTCGCGTATGGTGTCTTGTGTCATATATCTCCACGGTCTAGGTCTATCAAAGGAAACAAGAGAAACCTTTCTTCGCCGCGTTTTACGTGAAGTGCGAAAGAGTGTTCGCTTCGCAAGGACGTCCGCTTTTATTTAGATGTTTCTTTCGTTCTTTTTTTCTATTTTGTTACCGCTGGTTAACCCGACGCGCTTGTTGTTGTTCCACGCGAAAATGACACGAGTATGCCGTGGATTTCGTCCGATATCTATCATATACGAGTGGAAACGTCGCTATTCTGGGAAGGATTAATTGCTAAAACAAGCGCTTCGTCATTAATCGCATCAAAGCGGAAAAAGTGCGCACACGAGTACTACACAGCAGTGTTGTCGCTGTTCTACCGATATTTCTTTTCTTTATAAACATGTTGCTATCGATAGCTGCCGAGTCGCACTGCTATACAGAGGGTAAACAATTGCTACAGTGTAATGTTCACCCGAGTGTTCGGAAGATGCGACTGATTTGCTGCTGTTGTTTTCAGAAGTCGACAAACCTCAACTAAGAACACTCTTTCAAAACGGTGGGCAATTTAATAATTGGGCAGAGACTGCATGAAGAAAAAAAAGCTCGTTATAACCATCATTACCCGACACCTGCCATAGATTAGCCAAGGCAATCCATTGCTCGGCCAGCATTATCCGTCACTGAGCCAATATTTACAGCTAGCAGTAATCAGCACCGGTAACATGGCAGCAAAGATGGCATGGTCAAGTGCATAGACGTGCGCACAGGGGGGGGGGGGGGGGGGGGGGGGGCGCACCCCCCCCCCTAGTCACCTAAGAGGGGAGCGCGAAATCTGCCCCATACATTGACCCCTCTAGTCACCAATGAGGGGGGGGGGGGGCAAAATCTGCCTCGTACATTGACTTCGTAGGAGGGGGAGGGGCGCTGCGATGAACCTTCGCCCCCCCTGATGGGGAACCCTGCGCACCCCTATGGTCAAGTGCGTATCGAATAGAATATTTTTCGAATATTTTCAAATGCGAACTACGGAGTTTGAAGTAACGAAAAATTCGTAAACAAGGTTTGTGTGCCGACGTTTCGACAAGTGGACTTGCCTTCTTCAAGGCTGCAACTGTTGCCGCCTTGAAGAAGACAAGTCCGCGTGCCGCAACGTCGGCTCCAGCACACACCCACTGCTTACGAATTTTATTTTTTTAACACAAGCTTCCGTCTTCCCCTCACTCCTGCCTCTTTTTGGATGACTACGAACTCACTTTAGCAAAGAAAAAAAAACACCTTTTTTTATTATATCCTAACATGAAAGGGTTTGTTGTACGACAAATATAAATGAAATTTATGCATTGTACAATACAACACTCCTGCTTGATAGCACAACCTATGCAGTTGTTTAATGCTGTCATAAATGATGGACAGTTGCTCGGAATGCTCAGGAAGCAGCGACAACGCTGCGCACGTCACCATTTCCTCCAGACAACGAAAACAGCCGAAGTTGAAAACTGGGCATGTTGGTAAAGCATCACTGTGGATTGTATAGCTGAACTAGCAATAATTATTGGTGGGGTTTAACATCCCAAAAACACGATATGATTATGAGAGACGCCGTAGTGGAGGGCTCCGGAAATTTAGACCACACTTGGGGTTCTTTAACGTTGTGGGAATTCAGGCGTCCGCGCCAGTGGCTCGACGCCATCTTCCCTTGGAGAATTCTCGCGTCCCTCGCCTCTCGACCGGACGGGTGGCAGCTAGTCGTAAATCGCTGTCACTTTGCTGCCACCCCGCCCTCGAAGGTTAAACACGGTGGCCGATTGGCCCAATTTTGGCGGGATTTGGACCTGGCTCGCGCTCGCCTAGAAGCGGCGGGCGCGCGACCGGGTTTGAGAGAGACCACTTGGGGACCTCGAAGGGTGCGTACGTTGTTTTGGCCGCTCCGGCCGGCGGCGATCCTTTGTTCTTTGTTCTTCGCCGCCGGCCGGCGGTTACGTCGTTTTGTCGGGGCTCCGGCCTCAGCGGGCGCGCGCCACCCTCCGCGGTCTCGAAGTCCCGAGGCAGCGCCTCGCGATCGTGCACCGTATGTTCCTTTTAAGTGTTGCTATGTCTGTTCTGTTTCCTTCTGCTCCGGGGTGCGCGATCGCGGGAGCTCTGGCCGAAGGGTAGGTCGGCTCTCCAAACCTGGTTCTTTGTTTGCTTGTTTATAGGTGTGCCATTCGCGGCCACATTTGGTAACTTGTATTAGCTAATTGGTGTCCTAGCTGTGTAATTATGTTACGTGCGATTGGTTGTAACGAATTATTGTTCTCTTGTATTAAAATCCCCCGTAATAAATCACTGATTTGGAGAGCGTCGCCTAGGGTCTCCCTCGCTGCGCGCGACGGCTCGCCGTCCCTTCGCGGTGATGGGCCGAGTTCTCGCGCCCAGCAGTGCGAACGGTACACGGGCACGGGACGAACGACGACGCGGCAGCCTGCTCCCAGTGCTCGAACCCGCGGTGGTGCTGGCACGACGACACCACAACGTGCACCTTAACCTATGTACAAGGGCCTCAAGGATTTTCGCCTTCATCGAAAATGCGGCCGCCGCGGTCGGGATTCGATCCCGCGACCTTCAGGTCAGGAGTCGAGCACCATAACCACTAGACCACCGCGGCGGGTATGTAGTGAAGAACGACACACACGCAACAGAGCGCGTCGGTTAGGGCTCTGTTGCTTGTGTACCCTTGTGTCCCATCGATTAGTTGTGTTATACAATCTACATCCACTCACTAACAGAATGATGTGTTGATCTTGACGTCATAGCCCCGCCACGGTGGTCTAGTTGTTATGGTGCTCCACTGCTGACCCGAAGGTCGCGGGATCGAATCCCGGCCGCGGCGGCTGCATTTTCGATGGAGGCGAAATTGTCTGAGGCCCGTGTTCTTAGATTTAGGTGCACGTTAAAGAGCACCAGGTGGTCGAAATTTCCGGAGCCCTCCACTACGGCGTCTCTCATAATCATATCGTAGTTTTGGGACGTTAAACCCTAGACATTATTATTATATCTTGTCCTCATACATTAATCTTCTAAGCATGCTTTCTCGATCGGCAGGATCGTTGACAACTGATCGGCACAATGTTCATTGCTGGTGCTTCATCTTATGATATTTAGACATTTTTTTCTTAATTTTTGAATGACATTACCAATTGTTTAATTGATTTTTTTTCTGCATAATTTCGGCACTACGCGCTCGTGTCTATATGTGCACCAAATTTAGCGAAATATAGCCCAGGTAAGTAGCTCTTTGTGCTCATTTCAATGCTTAATTATCGTGACGTTTTGCGGTGTTGGAATATTTCGAATAGGTACAAGTGCCTTGCGAATCGAATCGAATACCGCCCTATTCGAATCGAATATTCGAAGTTTGGACTGTTCGCTCACACCCTTAACGGGGTACTGACACGAGAATTTCTACCTGCTTTTCTGAGTGAAATGAAAGACCAAGTCCTCAAGAGCCTAGAAAATGAACTGGTAAGCGTGAGCACACCCTGAAAAATTACAACACAACATGTTTTTAAAAGCTAGTTTTGGTTCCTATACTGTACTCTGACGTCTGGACACGGTATGAGCTTCACGTGCTCGCGCAAGATATCGCGACATTTCCACGGTAGCTCCGCTGCGTGGCTCCGTTGGTGACGCACAAGCGGCCATTTTGAATGTTTTTGGTGACGCGCAAGCGGCCATTTTGAATGTTTTTGGTGACGCACAAGCGGCCGTTTTGAATGTTTTGGTGACGCGCAACCGGCCATTTTGAATGTTTTTGGTGACGCACAAGCGGCCATTTTTAATGTTTTTGGTGACGCACAAGCGGCTATTTTTAATGTTTTTGGTGACGCGCAAGCGGCCATTTTGAATGTTTTTGGTGACGCACAAGCGGCCATTTTGAATGTTTTTGGTGACGCGCAAGCGGCCATATTGTATGGTTTTGGTAGCCGAGGTCATGACAACTGCCCATACCGGTTCGTGGAGTCACATAAATGACACTGTAGCCTGACGTCACGCTAGTGTCGATGTCAGTAGGTGCGCCATGCGAAAAGTGACTTCAATATCAAAATAAAATATCTTATCAGTGATAACTGAGCGTCAGAGTTGCTCATAGTGGTCTCTGTATACAGTATAGATCTGTATGACGGAGTAAATTCAGCTTCGAAAATAGGTGTCAGTACTCCTTTGATTTAAAATCAAAAGCGCTATGCACGGGTGCGATGGTCAGCGTACAAAGAACGCCTCTCCTTATGCAGAGCCCGAAACACAGGGCGGTCACCCTACGTAAAGGGCCGCCATGCCCCCAAGAAATATCAGATAGCTCGCTTAACCCGATCGGGGCGTTTGTGTACTATCTATAACACAATATCACGACCTGATAGCGGAGGTCGGAAAAACTTATCGCGACCTGGTGAACTTCAACGTAGCGTCGAAGGCTTTTTTTTTTTTTTCTATCTCGCGATAAGGCCAGTTCGTCAAACTTATAAAAGATAGCCATCCCTGGACGTATTGCAGTTCTGCAGTACTGCAGTTCGGGCGACTTCGATCGCCGCGACAGATAACGCGTGTCCTGTGTGAGCTCTTGTGGCTGATTCGCGTTGTTTTTTCCTGTAAGGCTGTAAGACTGAATGTCACGCAGGGGCGTATCCAGGGGGGAGGGGGCACACCGCCCCCCCCCCCCCCCGCGAAATTTTTCCCCATGGTATACAGAACACAAAATGGCACTCGACCCTACTTATCTGCCCGGACCCAGTGTCAGATCAAGGAGGTGCTCCCCCCGAAAAAAATTTCTGCCTACGCCACTGATGTCACGTACACATAAGCGCTGACAATAGGTCAGAAAAGGCTGTAGTTGTGGTGACATGGTGCAGACTTAAAGGGGCGCTAAACAGGGACAATGAATTGGTTTATATTGATAAATTGTACCCTGACAACTCTAACGTCGTTACCTTAACCGTCATAGGTTTATTAATAAAGGAGGAAATCAAGGTCAAGGTATCATTTTCAAATTTCGCGCCGAAATCTCCGCGCTTGACGTCACGGATTTCATCAAAGTGTATATTTCGTATTGGAGAGATATTGGCTCAATAAAATGTCCTGGAACTTGGTGTGTTAAGTCTGTGGCCCCATCACAGGACAATGCGCTTCATTTTGACTGACTAGGAGCTACGTATGACCTAGTAGACGCCGTCAAAGTCTATGACGTCACGAGGTTTGGTGCGGAAATTTCAATGTGGCGTCGCCACTCGCATTTTCTTTTTGCGCGTTTTCTCGCTTACCTCTCTGCCTCACTTTTATGCTTATTCTCCCCCCCCCTCTCTCTCTTCCTCGCTTAGCAAGCATGTTTTCGCTGCAAGCGTGGTGATTTTGGAATTGCGCGCGCGCGAGAGAGAGAGAGAGAATTAAACTTTATTGTCTGACCAGGCGCGCGTTATCTTCGCCCAGAGGTGGGTGACTTCCTTATTCCAGGTAGCCATGGCTTGCAGCTGATGCCAGAGCCCTGTCCACCAGTCGGAGCTGGTCCTCAGGGTTTGGTGACGTCAGCAACGCCTCCCACTGGTCTTCCGGATTTCCTTCGATGCTCTGTTCGTCTATGGGCATCCCCATACCATGTGGTAAAGGATGTTAGCACTCTCGCGGGCAGTATCTGCAGTTCCTACTGAAGTTGCCTAGGTACATTGCGTGGAGTAGTGTACCGTGCGGATAGGTGCCTGCCTGGAGCCTGTAATTTCCATATATGAGAAAAATCGTTTTTTCTCTTTAGTGTCCTTTTAGTGTATACTACAATGCGACGAATTCCGCGGTAATTTAAACGCTCAAGAAAGTGCATGTGCTTCAATTACACCCCATACGAAAAACGCAAGATTTAATTAGCAGTGGAAAGACTTGTATAACATTCGTCCACGGCGCACATGGTTGCCTGTACATTAGTTGAAGTTTATATTTTGCTAACACACAGCCCTATATTGTAACGAGAGGGGTCTTCCCAATCCCTTGTCAAAACTAGAGGGGGATCTGAGACACCTCCCCCCTCCCCCCAAATGTCCCCCAGACACCCTCCTGGTTTTAAGCTCTGATACGCAAGACGAGAAACGAGTTGAAACATGATATCAAAACATACAGAATTACCTTCCGTAAAATGCTAACTACTATTACTGTTATTATTGTTACGATGGTGGCGATAAACCCGCAGCGGCGGTCTGGTCATGATGCTCGACTGCGGACCCGAAGGTCGCGGGATCGAATCCGGGCCGCGGCAGCCTCATTTCGGTGGAGGCGAAATGCTAGAGACCCGTGTACTTAGATTTAGGCGCACTTTAAGGAACACAAGGTGATCGATATTTGCGGAGCCCTCCACTACGGCGTCTATCATAGTCACCTCGTGGTTTTGGGACGTAAAACGCCGACAATTATTATACATCAAGATGACGATAAGTACTCATACAGAGGCTACAGGAAGTGTGACGAACCTTGTACACAAACTGAAGGACGATGACAGCGCATTATGACGTTACATTCAACGTTTCACGCAAAGCGCAGCTGTTCGCCTCGCCACTCAGTATATATGTTTATATGCATTGTTTTGTTTTTCTTTCATTTTTTTTCTTTTCTTTTTTACGTACCAGCGAATAGCAGCTCACACGTCCCCCATACCAAGCGCGCGTGCAGGTGACAAAATTTACAGCTCCCAGATCACACACACATACACCTGTACACCTGCGGCACCTGTACTCCGTTTCATACAGCAGGTGCAACGCTGCGGAAGCTATGCAAAGAGTTCGGTCAGCAAGGTGTGTAAGTCCGCGCGTCTCGTGCTCGGCCTCCGCGATCATTTCCGGCTGTGCGCTTCGGAGCCGATCGCGGAGGCCACGATGCGAAAATAAAGAGACGTTAAGCGATCCAGAACAACCTATTGACAAAAGCAAAGTGAGGTATTGGGCTAGTTGGCTTTTTCATTTTTAGAAAAACTGCGCTACAGTTACTGCGAAATATGGAGTTAGGGGGGCAGACAGTTTATAGATTGCGCTTGTAGTGTCCACCTCGTTTCATGTCTCCCCCCTAACTCCGCATTTCGCAGTAACCGCAGCGCAGTTTTTTCTAATCATAACCTATTGACAACCGTATATATAACGGGGGCTTGTTTATTTCTGAGACACGAAGCATCTTCGTTTAATACTCAGCCTAAAAACAAAAAAAAAGCCCATTACGGGTGGTAAAATAATTGGACTATTTCCTGGTGCGAACGCACCGTACTGCAAGAACTCTCGCTATAGCTTCCACAGCGTTGCATGTGATGTATGAAAAGGAGTACAGCTAGGCAGGAGATCTACACCGGCGCCTCTACACAACTCGCCGTAAACGAGCAAAAAGAAGGTGAGAAAGAGAGAGAGAGAGAAGTAGCTTGTTTTGAATACCGCGGCTGCCATCGACTTTCGCTCGACTGCCGAGTTCAACAGTCCGCCGAGGCACGCGCAGTGAAAAAAAGAAAAAAAGAAAAAGAAGAGAGAGCGTGGTGGCGGTGAGATCACTCAGGAAGCCACAGTGTGTAAAGACGAGGACGACGACAACAACGAGTTCGATAACCGCGCCTGTTGAACAGTTGGGTGCAGCGTTGTGAATAGTACATACAGAGCTGTGAAGATTAGAAGTATACGTCGTCTTTCTAGACGACCGTTTTGGTTTATTCAACATGTTAGGCTTTGGCAGGTGCGTGAACATGTTTGCGGCGAATTTCGCAAGTATGGTACTACAGAGTAAGAAAACGAAACATTTAGCGGATTTAGAGGCTAGTAGCCGACAGTAGACATCATGAGCCAACGGTAAGCCAACAACACCTTACTCGAATTGTCCATGCTTAACTGGCACCAGGGCTTAAAGACAGGGGGGGGGGGGGGGCTCGGGGGGGCCCGGCCCCCCTTTCTATTTCTTATGTATGTATGTATGTATGTATGTATGTATGTATGTATGTATGTATGTATGTATGTATGTATGTATGTATGTATGTATGTATTTACGTACGTAGTACGTACGTACGTATGTATGTAGGTCGCCGCCCTCCGAGCCCCCCCCCCCCCCTTAATGAAAGAAGACTTTAAACCCTGACTCGCACCCAGACATAGACGTGTGCACGGGAGGTAGAAGTATAATGCCTAGAATATACATATTCTAGGCACTATAGCAGAAGTATAATTCTCCAAAAACCACGATATGATTGAGGAACGCCGTAGGGGAGAGCTCCGGAAATTTCGACCACCTGGCGTTCTTTGACGTGCGCCTAAATACAAGCTCACGGGCCTCTATAGCATTTTCCCCTCCATCGATAATGTGGCCGCCGCGGCCGGGATTCGATCCCGCGACCTTCGGGTCGGCTGCCTTGAAGACAAGGCCACTTGCCGAAACGTTGGCGGCATGCAGCGACACCCCATGTTCAAGAATATTCGTCTGTTCACCGCAGGCGTGCGTAGAGTTCTCCATATGACGCGCTTCTAACAAAGGCCTCCCATTGGTCCCCGGAATTCCGGGATAAAGGTGAGAAGTAAACCATCCTCTTAATGCAATGTCAGGGGGTCGACATAATCATAAAGAAAACAAAAACATGCATAGCCATAACCCTGCGCATTACAAAAAACAAGCGCAGCTTGCACTAAGTCGCGCAAGGCTGCACTCCTAGAGCTGCGACTCTCTTTATACACGTGAAAGTCATATGTGCAGCACTCCCTTTAGAGAGGCACGTTGACCCTCTTTAGGAGAGTCGCAGAACGCACAACTTTCCAAAAGAGAGTCAATGCACGACTCTCCTAAAGAGCGTCAACTTGCCTCTCTCAAGAGAGTGCTACACATGCGACTCTTACATGTATACAAAGAGAGTCAAATGACACCTTTTTTTTCTTAGAGTGTGGGTCCCAGCAGAGCTGGTGGGCACCTAGCTGGTCTTGGCTTGGCTAGGCTTGTACCCTCTCACCTGTCTCTTTCCCAACCCTTGCTATACTATACTATACTATACTATGCTATACTATACTATACTATACATGGCTATGCTGGCTCTCTTTCTTTTCTATCTTTTTTATCATCGGATCGTGGGGACGCTGGGCTCAAATCTCGCCTCGCCAAGAATTTGTCTCTCTCTCTCTCTCTCTCGCTGTACTCGTTCTCTTACCCATCAGAGTTATTGCATCCCACGCCGGACAAATTAGCGCACGTGTGCTGGGAGCTAAGCAGAAGCGGAAGAAGAGGAAAGCGATGAAGAAAGAGGACGGAGAGAGCGCGTGCCGGTTCATGACGATGATAGTTTTCTGTCTACGACACGCGGCAAACCTCGACCATGTACAGCTGTGCTGTAAAAATGACGTGAAAGGTCCCACTGAGTAAAGGTGTGGCGCAGAATTGGCGCCTCACTTTCGATGATTAGGGTGAGCCCCCCCCCCCCCCCCCCCCCGCCCTGCCCCCCCTCTTCCCCCCGTCGCACGCCTATGCTCTTCACATTCAGTTAAAACATGCTCCGTCGTTTCCTAAGCTTTCCTACAGCACGCGCAGTGTGACTACTGCCGTGCGAAGCGCAGGCAAGCGAGTGTAGAGCTGAGGAGGAACTTGCAGCCGCAGACAAACAGGCGGCGGCGGCGGGAGCGGGAAGGGTCTGTGAACCGTGTAGCGCCTGTACACCGACGGAGCTGCTACAGCGGCAGCTTCCCCGCGGCGCCGCGCATCTCAACGAGCGACGGCAGTCGCAAAGCGGAGAGATTTTTAGCCGCTTGTACGCTCTTTAGGGTGCCATATCAATCAATCAGTTTTCTTTGTTTATCACACATATAATGACCGGTTATACAGGCGGACAGAGCCCTGTCAAGAATTGCGGCAGGTGAATATTGAATTTCAAGTTAAGAATGTGGCACATCATCTTAACACACACACACACACACACACACACACACACACACACACACACACACACACACACACACACACACACACACACACACACACACACACACACACACACACACACACACACACACACACACACACACACACACACACGCGCGCGCGCGCGAAACGATTTTAAGCGCCTCCCGCACGACCAGTAAGAGGGTAATTAGGGGGGGGGGGTGTAGGAGGGGGCGGCCACACACCTATGATGTGCACTGTCTGGTGTTTCTTCACGTGGTCCCCTTTCTAGCCAACAACTCTACGCAGGCGCACCACAATAACTCTTCGTTAGTCGGAGCTTATAAGAGACTACACCCCCGCCCCCCTCCCTACACACATACACACACACTTTTGCCCACAAATTGCTCTCCTAATTCGCTAGCATTCCTTCCAAGCGCGAGACGACGAGCGCATAGCACTATAAAACCGCGGTCGAAAATTGCCGCCTTCAGACGCTCGCGCATTGCTCAAGAGCATCCCGCGAATGTCCATATATAAGCACTTGCATACGTAGCAATCAAGCTGGACTGTAACCGTTAGAGGTTCGTAAGGCGTTGGAGGTTGCTCGCCACGAAGTTATTGCGAAGTGTAACGTTACGCCACTTCATTTATCCTATATTTTTCCTTATCTTGCGGCGCTGAGGCGAGACACAAGAAAACACGTCCTTGACACGGCCACGACCGAATACTTTCGCGTTACAACAGCAGCCGTCTACGCGAACGTCTGGAATAAAGCGATGAAAAGTTAAGCCACTATATTATCATCATCATCATCGACACATCTTCGTGTTATGTCAATTGCAGGACGAAGACACCCCTCGCAGTGAACTCAAATTACACCTGCCTTGCGCGGCGGGCTGATCGACTGGTTACGCACACATACATTTTAAAAATTTTATTAAGGCGAAAGCCTTATATGCCTCACCAAACGCGAAAATTGTCCGCCGGCGTCGGCGGCGTCTTCGAGATTTTGCGAGATCTCACAATACCTCGCAAGACCGGCGTCGGCGTCAACACGAATGATGCAAAATAAACGAAGTAATAAAAGTCGGCCATAAGCCGCGTGAAACTCAAGTGAACGCGCAAGCGCAATCGGCGTACCAAAAGTCACATGACTTCAATGTAACACGACGTCATCAATGACGTCACCCTGCGGCATCATAACGTCAAAAATAGCAAGAATTTGTGACGTCATAGTGATGACGATACACGACGACGTCATCGCATGTCATCGTCGCTTGGTCAAAGGCAGGCCGATCACGGAGGCTACGCAAAACAAGATGAGGCAGAAAAAGCTTGCGATGCCTCCGATCCCGGAGGCTGTGCTGTACCATGCTACGTGCAGGAAGCTTTCGGAGGTGGGGTCAGGGTCAATACATCGACTAAAAAAAAAAAGAAGAAGATGGCCTTCGCCTTCGAGTCGTATTAGGCGATTGCATAAGAGAGTACATGACTTTCTTTTTCTTCCGATACGTCAAGTCCCGTCAAATCAAGCTTAATAAAAGAATAGCTGATAAATCATACAGGTGGTCAAAGATTACCAATAAACGTAGGTTGATTAGCCACACAAAAACATTAATATAACAGGAAGAGCTGTTGTAGCAGAACAATAAAGTAACTTTAAAGGTAAACCGTAACAATATTGACGAGCACTATTATTCAAGAAATTGATGCACACGTAGTAATTCAGTAAGTAAGCAAAACGATTCCTTTTTTAAGTGCGAATGCACTTTATAAGCGACCCTGAATCCGCCGTCCCATAGCAACGGCGCGAGGAGCGGAGAGAGCGTCTGTAGCAACGGCGCAGCGACGTCATGCCCCACGTGACTGCGCGCGCTCCGCCCTCCGCTCCGTGGCTGCGCGCGCCCCGCGCATTGCCTGTGGTGATGAAGGCCGGCGGCGAGACGCCGAAGGAAAGCGTGCGAAGCGAGCCGAGCACCCCGAAGCCGATCTGGCGCGGGGACGCGCGATGCGTGAGCGAGCGCGGGCCCTCGAATTCGATCGGCCGGACGCGCGCTTCAAGCGAGACTTCCTGGACGGCATCTTCGGATATAGCTGCGCGGTGTGCGATCGACTGTGGTTCGACAACAACCTGAGCCCCATCTCGGGCGTGCGCAACGCCGCCAACAAGTTGAACGCGTTGCGGGTTCTTTGGAACGAGTTCGGAAGACAGATCATCAGCATCAGTAAAAGTGCTTTGACCTCCGTGGGTCGGCTGGCGCGTGCTCTCTCGCTGCCGTCTCCTTCGCTCGGCTCTGCAGTTTAGTCGCGCGCGCCCCCTCATAGCATCACCCCGTGCTTCGCACTTCCTCATACTCCCCTTCGGGGAAATGCGGGTTTTTTTTAGATAAGCCAACTGAAGAACAGTATTTGATATGAGATGGTAATGCGTTCGGAATAGATAAGGCAGAAAAATAAGTATTACGTCGGCCATTTAGTTTCTGTATGTACTTTGCCGCTTATATTGTATAACGTACCGCACTCTAAGAAGAAAGAGAAGAAAAAAGAATAGCTGTTTTTATTTCCGATTAGTCCTGACATGACACGCATTAACTCTTCAAAGATACACGTGAACTCCCTTTTGGAGACCATTACACTCTCTTTGGAGAGTTGTGTGAGGCGCAACTCTCCAAGAGGAAGTTTACGTGCGTCTTTAAAGAGAGTTACATATGTGGAAAGTCAGCACTCACCAAAGAAAGAGTAACAAACAGTCTTTCTTTCTTAAAGTGCTTAATTTCTTCTCGGTTGCATTAGCTTTTGGGTTGTTACATACGGTTTCTATATTTCGTTCTACAATTGTTTTATCACTCGTTGTACAATACCGCATGCTCCATTCCGTTTATTAAGGCGAAAGTCTTAGATGACTCATCAAACGTGAATATTGAGCGGCGTCCGGCGTCCCCCGTCGGCGGCGTCAACACGAGTGATGCAAAAAAATAATCATCACGTGATGACGTAACAATACGACGTCATCATGACGTCACAGATCGGCAATATCGTGACTTCATCATGGCGTAATCTTGACGTCACGTGACGAACGTCACGCGATGACGTCATTGCATGACATCGTAGCTTGGTTAAGGTGAGCCGATCACGGAGGCCGTGCAAAACCAGATGAGGTGCCTCCTATCCTGGAGGCAGTCGAAAACCACGTTAGGTGTAGAAAGCTTTCGCACGGTGGCGGGGCAGAATCAATATATCGACTGAGAAAAAAAAAAGAAGGCTTTCGCCTTCGAATCGTCTTAGGCGAGTGCATAAGGGAGGGACCCTGTGAGTTTTTCTCTTTCTCCTTCATACATGATGTCAATCACTTTACCTCTGTCGTACACACCGCCTCTACGAGAACTGATGATTGGGCGAGTTGGATTGTCGTACACTTGAACTGGCATAACGCATCACGGAAAACGAAGAAACGGCAGAGCGTCAAAACGGAAAAAAAGAAACAAAACAAAAAAACACAGCGCTCTGTCCTTTTCGTTTGGCCGGCTCGGCCGCCTCTCCATTTTCCGTGACACTCCCTGTGACACCCATTGCCTCTGCGGTCGGCGGCAAAAGGTTGCATGCGCCCAGTCCCGTGATATCGAAGGAAGGAAGCACCGAGCGAGCGAGAGCCAGCAAGCGCCCTCGCGTGAAGTAGCAGCAGTACACCGTAGAGCTCCGGGGGGGGGGAGTCTCCTCTCGGCCGTGCGGCCTTGGACTCTCTGGGTCACTGTACTACGCGGACGCTCCTCGCCGAGCCGAGCCGTCGACGTTTGCAGCGTTGGAAAGCGCACTGCACGTTTGCTCTACGTGATGCTTGATGCCGCACGGCGACTAGCTGGCCGGCTCGTTGGGCTGGCTGGCACGGAGTTGGACACTCTCCAAGCTCGCCAGCCTGCAGCCGGGGACAAGGAGCTCCTATACGCCCAGACAACCGCAGCACCGCATGCGCCAATGACCCGGCCTGTCTGCTGGAAGCAGAGGCGTATGGCACCAGAAAAGAAACCCCGCTCCCTTTCTGTCGAATACCTCGACAAATGAGGGGCTAACTTTTTGCTTGAGATGTACGGTATACTCGCGGAGTGAAACGGAACAATTTAGGGCAAAGTAACGCGCATACTTTCCTTTCCATCGTCTTTAGTTAGGGTCATATGGGCGTAATTTCGACTCAAACGCGTAGATCAGGGCCAACATTATCTTTAGAGACCAGATTGATCGGGACATGACGTGGTTATCTTGAGCAATTGCGCATACCAGTTGTTATACTAAAAAAACCCGCATTTCCCCGAAGGGGAGTATGAGGAAGTGCGAAGCACGGAGTGATGCTATGAGGGGGCACGCGCGACTAAACTGCAGAGCCGAGCGAAGGAGACGGCAGCGAGAGAGCACGCGCCAGCCGACCCACGGAGGTCTGGCCGTTTTTAAGTGCAAAGCACTTTTACTGATGATGATGATCTGTCTTCCGAACTCGTTCCAAAGAACCCGCAACGCGTTCAACTTGTTGGCGGCGTTGCGCACGCCCGAGATGGGGCTCAGGTTGTTGTCGAACCACAGTCGATCGCAAACCGCGCAGCTATATCCGAATCTGCGGTCCAGGAAGTCTCGCTTGAAGCGCGCGTCCGGCCGATCGAATTCGATGGCCCGCGCTCGCTCACGCATCGCGCGTCCCCGCGCTAGATCGGCTTCGGGGTGCTCGGCTCGCTTCGCACGCTTTCGTTCGGCGTCTCGCCGCCGGCCTTCATCACCACAGGTAATGCGTGGGGCGCGCGCAGCCACGGAGCGGAGGGCGGAGCGCGCGCAGTCACGTGGGGCGTGACGTCGCTGCGCCGTTGCTACAGACGCTCCTCTCCGCTCCTCGCGCCGTTGCTATGGGACGGCGGATTCAGGGTCGCTTATAAAGTGCATTCGCACTTAAAAATTTGATGCCGCGTTTGAATGAGTCAGTACTGCACATACACTGCACTGCTGGAAACTGCTTGAATTAACCTTCCGTAAACGAAACTTCACATTTTGTAACTGCAACGTGCTTTAAAGGGTAATGACAGTAGGAAGAATGCAGCAGGAGTGTTAACTTTCAACTATAGTGGGCTTATTTGACAATGAAAGGCCGAGCCCCCAAGAACCTAGGCAATGTGCTGGTATAAGCGTGTGCGCACCACGAAAAAGTAATTACAGTATGTGTTTAAAAGCTATAGTTTAGGTTCCTATTGTACCCTGACGTCACAACACGGCGCTCCCGTAAGATGTGACGTTTCCACGGCTGCAGCGCTCGGTGGCTCCGTTGGTTACGCACATGCAAGCCGCCATATTAAACGTTTTTGGTGACGCGGCCGCTTTGAATGTTTCGCTGCCTCAGGTCATCACAACTAGCCATACTGGTGCGTGAAGACACGAGTATTAACACTGTAGACTGACGTCACGAAAGGGGCGCCATGCGAAAATCGACTGTAATGTCAAAATAAAATATCTTAGCGTTTACTGAGCTTCGCACTTGCGCAAAGCCGTCGGCTGTATACAGAAGATCTGTATAAAAGCAAACTCTCCTTCGAAAATAGGTGTCAGTACCCGTTTAATAATAATAATAATAATAATAATAATAATAATAATAATAATAATAATAATAATAATAATAATAATAATAATAATAATAATAATAATAAACATAATAATAATAATACGGTTTTACGTGCCATAAATTGAGATATGATTATGAGACATGCAGTCTCCGGAAATTTCGACCACCTGGGGTGCCTCTGGAGCATTTCGCCTGCATCGAAATGCGACCGACGGAGCCGGGATCGAACATCCGTCTATCGGGTCAGCGGCCGAACAACGTAAACACTGTGCCACCACTTTATGTTTATTCAACACACTCTTAAACTAACACTGAATACAGTGACGTTTGCTCAAACGGCTGGGGGCCAATTACCGCTTCCAGCGGGCGCACAATACAGCTACGTTGAAGCATGAATCACTTCACGTCTATTAAAGCACACCGAGAGTGGATTGAACTTTCAGCTCGATAATAAGCGCTGCAGAACAACACACCACTGTGAGTTATGGTGTGTGTGTGTGTGTGTGTGTGTGTGTGTGTGTGTGTGTGTGTGTGTGTGTGTGTGTGTGTGTATGTGTGTGTGTGTGTGTGTGCGCGTGCGTGTGCGCGTGCGTGCGTGCGTGCGCGCGCGTGTGTGTGTGTGTGTGTGTGCGTGCGTGTGCGTGCGTGCGTGTGTGTGTGTGCGTGCGTGTGCGTGCGTGCGCGTGTGTGTGCGTGTGTGTGTTTAACGACATTGAGGCACACTAACATGTGCGTGAACTCGGGGAATGCCCCAGCCCACACAGTTAAAGCTCAGTGTTGACGCCGCAGCTGTTCCTTTGAATCCGAGTGCGCACGGTCGATATTGAACGGTCGCTTCGTTTAAGCGAGTTAGGCACCCATCTATCTGTCTCTTTCGTTATTTTTTTTTCTTTTTTCCCCCGCTTGCCAGGAAGGTAGGCAATCAGGTGAGCGCCCGCACGTGTCATCATTGTTTAAGAGCTGATAATAATAAATAAATAATAAACATTGCTGAGAATTTCTGCAAGTGAGACTGTCATCGCGTGTGCGACGCAGAGTCATTGTAAATAGTACACGCGGTTTATGTTATTAAGCCGAAAGCCTCAGATGTCTCACAAGTCAAGAAATTTTCGAGATTTGGCGAGACCTGACGATACATCGCGAGACCTTGTAGCCGCGGCGGTGTCAGCACGAATGATGCCCCCCCCCCCCCCAAAAAAAAAAAAGACAACAAAGCGATAAAAATCGGTCATGTCGAGTGGTGTACCGAAAGTCACATGACCTGAAGGTCACATTACCGTCATCAATGACTGGGCAAACCTGGAACAAAAGGACAACACAATTCAAGCGCCGAGCTATATTGTTTCGTGATCGTCCTTTCACCCACTGTGCGCTGGCATACTCTATGATAATCAACCAACCAACCAGTACATTTTAAGTCATCAATGAATGACGTCATATGATGACGTCATCACAAGTCATCAATACAATGGATCAATACAATACAATGTCATCAATAGAAAGGATCAATACAATTGATCGAGATGAAAAAGAAGATGAAGGCTTTCGCCCTTTTAGTCGTCTTAGGCATATGCATAAGGAACTGTGATACCTACACACTTGAAACGTACTGCTGGGCTAGTTGCATGATTAGTCACGATATAGCTTATTCCATTAGGTTTATCGTCAAGCGATTAGGCGCACGCGCTGAAGCGAGCATTTAAGCAACACCGCCTAGACTAGCTCGACTATACTCGGTGACAACTTTTCTTGACAGCACTGTGGAAGCCACAGAACCGAAGCGCATGCCTACTACCGCCCCAAGAAATAGTACTTAAGTTTAATGATAATTTTATCGCTGGCCTTGCTGAAATAAATGCTGCTTTATTTATTATGAGACTCAAGCAGTTGCCGGAAGTTGTAGGTAAAATACAGTTATTGTTTACCTTACAAAAATACCTTCCTTTTCTTTCCATTTCTTAGACATCACCGCCTTTTCAGCACGCCTGTTTTCCAAGGTAAACATGGCGTCCATGACGTAGTGCGTCAGTGTGCGGCCGCAAACGTTCTCCAAGGAAAATATACCCCTAATGTGACGCTAAAATGTACACTGATCAATCGAAATGTTTCTCCCATTCACATTTTTCCTGTATGTAGTTTTCTAAAAGCGTTAACAATGCGAGTGAGCAAAACCGAAATCACCCCCAGGCTGCCGTACTACTTGCGGAGCAACACGAATGTGTGGAAGCCCCGCCTCCGTAGCCTTCACTCCAATGTCAAGCTGAGTTGTCGCCGAGTATAGGAGGTGTTGATTTAAGCTTGTTCGGCAGCAATAAACGACACTTGATCGGTGCTTACGTCCTTTTGTCTATTTTCGTGTTTATGTGACGTCGTTGCTTCTTGTTTATTACACTGTTATAAGGCCGAATAGGCAACGCCAGCCAAAACCAACCATCATGAGGCATCGGTAGCGAATACTAGCCAATCAACAGCCAAAGGTAGTACAAATCTGAGAGTAAATACGTTACAGGTTTCGCGCAAACCATATACACTTTTTTTTTTTTTACAACGAGTCGGAAAACACGCGGATCTAATTAAGTCATTTGGTAACCGAAAATATGGAAAACGCAATCAATGCCTATATGAATTTGCGGGCATGCCTGCTTGAGAGCAGGTACATGTTTAATTAGAATGTTAAGGGCTATCGCTAGTACAGAACTTAGGCTAATATTTTTGCGAGGAACCAAAGGTTGGAATGGACATTCGCTTATTACTGCAAGGACAAAAATATCATATCAGTTCACGAAACAGCGAGAGATAAAAATTAAAAACGAATCAACCAAAAGGTTCCGCTGTGATAAAACCCGATCTAACGAGGTTTTCATCTATACTGTCAACAAAACATTACGGAATCGCTACGGTTTGTCCGAACACAACGTAAACCGTAAAGGCAAACGCGATTAGATAAAAGGGTTCTGCGCTAACAATGCTTTGCCGTAATATACAGTCAATACTCATTTATGTACACAGGCAACGTACTTCATTGGTCCCGATTAATCACGACATATATAATCGACCAGCTGTACCACGAGGACCCGATAAGTGCGCGGAAATTGCGTTTCCTCGCACTTATCGTGTCGTTGTCCTAGATTACAATGTTTGCTGCGCGCCGACCCCTGCACCTGTACAGATTTCTGGGCTGTATAGGTGGATCGTCGCGATAATTGAGGTCACTGCGTTTGAAAAAAATGACTGAAAGGTTCTCTTTAAAAAAAAATGGCGAGGCTTGCACTAAGTCGCGCAAGGCTTGAAATAGCGAAGCTGAGCGAATTTTTATTTTTTATTTATTTATTTGTTTGACAATACATGATTGTCGTGGTGCAGGAGACTAAAGGCGACATTTTGAGCCGTCTGACTAGGCCTCAAGCACGACTCTGTACATTCTTCACACAACGCAACTGCATTGGAATTCTAAAGTATAATCCGGTTGCTTATTGTAGGTTGTTGCTAGGATTTAGCTAGGGGATGCTAGGTTGTTTCTAGGTTACTTCTAGGTTGTTTCCAGGCTTTAGCTAATTGATGCTAGGTTTTTCGAAGGCAGTTGCTAGGCTTTTAGCTAGGTGATGCTCGGTTGCTTCTATAGGTAGCTGCTAGGATCTTAGCTATGTTGTTTTCTAGGTTGCTTCTATAGGTCGTTGGTGGGCTTTAGCTAGTTGTTGTTAGCGTGTTTATAGGTTATTGGCTGGTTTTTTAGACTTCAAGCCTCGCGCGACTTAGTGAAAGCTCCACCACTTTGCTCTCTTTCTTTCTACCGCTTATTTCTTCCTATTTTTCTCTCTTTCTCTATTTTCCCTTTATGTTTCTTTATATCTCTTTCTTTTTCTCTCTCTCACGTGTTTCACGTGCTCCACTTCGCCGAGCAGAGTTTTTGTTTAACGCTCGTACCTGCCGTACACTCGGTAGTGGGGCTTGCCCAATTCATGTGGCGCACACCCACCTGAGGAGTTTTGCACGACGGAGCACAGGTTACCGATAGCTGACACCGCCACCCACAGTGAGCTGCCACGTACTCTAGAAGCGCCTTTCCCGAGTGATCCCCGGGGTGAGTTCCTCCACCGCAAGGAGATTCTCCGCCGCACCACACGAGATTTAATTCCACCGTGTGGTTCAAACCTCCCAGGCGGGCTTACCCGCCAGGAGGAGGTGGTGTTGCGGAGACTTCGTGTGGGGGCGGCACTTACTCCGTCGGTCACATATGCCTGGCCACAACATCTGCATGGACCATTTGGGGATACTTGCCCATTCTGTACCACCGAAGCGTCCGCGGTTACAATCAAGCACCTGTTGTGGACATGCCCTGGCCTGAATCAGATACGGCGGCGCTACCTGAGAACAGTGGGCCTTCATCCGACAAGACCACCAGATTATGATTTGTGGCTCTATGGGCCCCACCATAGAGCATTGTTGATGTATATAGCGGAAGCCGGCCTCTACCTGTATATTTAACTATGTATGCCGTTGGGCAAACTCTCGAAATTAAAAAAAAAAAAAACACTTTCACTGTAAAGAGGATGAAGAGGGCGCGTGCCGGTTCATGATGATGACAGTCTTTTGCAGACATTGTACATACCAAAGTTTTTAGGGCCGGCCTTAACAGATTCACTGGTAAAAGTCACACGCGTCCTTATGCATCGGCCTAAGGAGACTCGAAGGCGAAAGCTATCATCATCATCTTCTTTTTCAGCCGATTCTATACGCCCAAACTTGTGTTAGTAAGGCCTTAGATGCCTCTTCAAATGCGAGAAGTGACCGTCGGCGGCCTCAGAACAAACGATGCAAAAAAAGTCACGTGGTCAGAAATTACGGCTTACGTCACCATGTGGCATCATCACGACGTCAGAGATCGCCGTTATGACCTCATCATGACGTGACACGGTGAAGCCATCACACAAGATCATCGCATTGTAAAATGAACGTGGGCCGATCCCGGAGACAGTGCAAAAGCACGGCAGTGGAGGAGGGGGGGGGGTCATTACAAAAGACTAGGAAGAAAAGGACTGCTTGTCGCTTTCGAGTCGTCTTTGGCGAATGCGTAAGAGACGGCGTGAGCTTTGTTTCTTTTCTTTTTCTTTTTTTTTTCTTTTGATGCGTGTTGTCAGACAACCTTACATCGTAAAGTCGTACGGAAATCCATCGACAAACATTAGCCACTCTTGTATAATTAGAAAAACACAAGTTTGAATTACTCGCTTTTGTATATCAGCCCCCGTCCGTCAGTGGCGTAGCCAGGGGGTGGCAAACTGGGCCCATGACCCCCCCCCCCTCGAAATTGTCTTTCTGCCATGGGATACATAGCACAAAATGACACTCGACCACACTTACCTGTCCGGACCCCATGTCGGATAAAGGCGTGTGTGCGCCCTCTCTCTCCCCCGCCCTCCACCCCCCTCCGGAAAAACTGCCTACGCCACTGCCGTCCGTACACAGCTATATTGTATAATCAGGGGTTTTAGGGGCGAAGCTCCTCTTAGTCTAACCTTGTCACGTCTCCGTTGTCCGGCGTAACCACCTTTGCAAACTGCCCACTACTTCGCCTTTGCAAACGTCCCACTACGACCCATCACCGATCCTTTGCAAACTGCCCACTACTTCGTATTTGCAAACTTCCCACTACGATCCATCACCGATCATTACTTCACCGACCATAAAGCCGTTATAATGAAGGGGGAACAGAAGCCACCTTTGCAAACTGCCCACTACTTCGTCTTTGCAAACATCCCACTACGACCCATCACCGATCCTCACTTCACCGACCATAAAGCCGTTATAATGAAGGGGGAACGGAAGCCACGCCTAGCTACCACTTACGATTAATAAAATTTCTTGTATAAATATATACAGTGTTTGTCACGTCTTTGATGATGTACTGGGCTATCGCTCCGATTACTGCTGGGCGAAACCACTGAAGATTTCACAGTGTAACCATGATTGCTTCAGGAGCTTCGCCCAAGCTCTTCATCATTCACCCGTGGATATGCTGTGAATTTTTTTGTGTTACATATCTCATTTTCATGCTGTATTCTTATGTGTTTTCCTTTGTAACCACTCCCCTCTATAGTGCCGTATAGCACTGAGGGTAAGTGAAATGAAGTTACACATCATTATTCTCAACTGTGGTTGAACGACCTGCGCAGTAGGCCCTTCATTTTCCTTCTTCCCGAGTAATTTTCATTACGAAACACTCGCTGTGCTGTCGGCAGGCGGATACTGCGCGATTGAGTTGGTCCGTTTGTATATAACGGCCGGACCTCGCTTGCTTCGTCAAGCACGCGGGTCGTGCCGTAACACGCTCGCGCACACACGTACGCAATCTGATGACCGACCGCTAGCGCGCTATGCGGTCGCCACAAAAGACCTTCTGGGTGGTGGTGACAATGGCCTCGCTTTTGTCCGTGAGCTTCGGCACCCATACGGACGAATAGACGGGCCATTTTGCGAAAGGTGCCCCCACGAACGTACTGTGAACAACCATACTGCTGGAGCTCTCGTTTCTTTATTTATATATATACATAAAAAAAACATGGGAAGGTAGGCTACGTTAGAGCCGGCTATACCACCAACATGATAGCAGTATTCAAGAAACACACAAAAACAAGAATAACTAGAACGAATAAAAGAATAAGAATAGAGAAACATAACCAGAGTCGCTATGTACATATACTGTACATGTGGCGTAAATAGAGTGAGCTTAGTCTAAGGCCATAGCCGGGGAGTAACAACACACAGGATGTTCACTTTCGCGTTCGCCGAAGACGAGTATAGAAGGCAAAAAGCCGTCTTCCTTTTCTTCTCAGTCGATGTATTGATCCTTGCAATGGCTCCCGGATCGGAGGCATTGCAAGCTTTCTGCACCTCACGTGGTTTTGCATTGCCTCCGGGATACGCCCACCTCTGACCAAGCGACGATGTCGTGTCATGACGTCGTCATATGATGTCACGAATTTTGGAGATCTGAGACGTCATGACGACGTGATCCCGTGATGATTTTTTGCATCCCTCGCGTTGACGCCGACGCCGTCGGTCAACTTTCGCGCTTTATGAGGCATCGAAGGCTTTCGCCTGAAAAGTTCAGCAGAAAACTCCACTGGCGTCGTCTATACCCTTATTAAAATTCGTTTCACCTTTCAGTTCCCCATGAGTCGTCCATTAGACACCCCAATAACCCCCCTGAAATAATAGAGAGTTTTAGCACTGGGGACCCCAAGCCACCTGCGTACGCACGCTCTCGCGTTCCTTTGTACTCCCAGCCGCATCCACCGAGAATACAAAAGAGCGCAAGGGCCCGCGCGCCCCCAAGCCCGCGGGAACCCAGCACTAAAACTCTCTAATAATTGTTGGGGTTTAACGTCCCAAAACCACAGTATGGTTATGAGGAACGCCGTAGTGGAGGGCTTCGGAAATTCCGACCGTCCGGTGTTCTTTAGCGTGCACTGACATCGCACAGTACACGGGCCTCTTGCATTTCGCATATATCGAAATGTGGCAGCGGGATTCGATCCCGTAACCTTCGGGAGCCACCTCCCTGTAGGCTAGACTTTCCTGTAAACCTATAGACTACATAGATTGTCTGTAGACGTTATGCAGACATTGAAAACATCTTTATAGTTTGTTTGAAGCATACCGTGTTTATTGGCGTAAGACAATCACTGGTTGACGTTAGCTCACTATTTAGCGGGACTCGAACGCTGCGGGTTGGGGGCAAAAAGCTTCGAGACAATTAGTTCTAGTGACCGAGACTCGCGTCCGGGAACATATGCGCGTCACGCACCCCTCGGAGGCCCTTATCTCATTATAGCATCACTCGAAGCGGATCACGTCGTCAGCGTCTCTGTGGGAAACAAAAGCTTGGAAGACACCAGTCTGTCTGCTTGAAAGAGACCGGGGCGCAAGAGAAAATTAACAAATAAAAGTCGAGAGAGTTCACTGCCGCACCATGCAACAAGCATGTACTCCGACAGCATACCTTTAGTTTTTCTGCCTCCTTCCACTTAATAAGTTTGGCGTTTGTTTTTACTTCATGCCACCTGAAGCCCCTGAGTGTGATTGAGTGAGTAGGTTACAGGGTTTGCATGCGTGAGTGAGTGATTGAGTGAATCTGTAATTAAGTGAGAGTGAGTGAATAAGTGTGAGTTTGAGTGAGTGAGTAATTAGTGAGTGATGTAAGTGATTGAGATTGGGTGAGTGAAGGAGTGAGTGAATGTGTAAGTTACCTAGTGAGTTAGCGAGTGAGTGAGTGAGTGAGCGAGCGAGTGTGTGAGTGAGTGCCCGTCTTCGAGACCTGGTAGATATTGCTACACGCCTATTACTCTGCTATAGACACCATTTCAGAAACAGCTAATGCTAATAGATGTCACCCAAAACATGGCTGCCATGACGCGTTTCCGGCTCCCAAAATTGAATCCAGCGATTGCAGTGCACAAAAGAATAGCCTGTGAGATTTGTGACTGGGGTTGCCTCGAAGGGAGCAGATTGGGGGGGGGGGGGGGGGGGGGGGGTCAACGGCTACGACTTTAACTATCATAGAAATCGTCGTGCAGTCGATTGCCATCGTTTTCGAGATAGTGCACTGTAGTCGCAACACTCAGTCCCGGGGTGGGGGTTCCGATTTTGCATCGACCTTTTCACAGGAGAGAAAAAAACGCCGCGATGCTAGGCTGCGCACGAAAGTGCAAAGGCTGACGTCACAGGCGCGGCAGTGCCTTTTGGAGGGGTCACGCCTATTTAGAGCAGCCCAAAGAAAATTATGGTGGCACTCAGGGAGCCAGCCGCACACATCCAAACGCACGCGTACATAAAGTATCGTTTAACAGCTCCCCCCCCCCCCCCAAAAAAAAAAAAAAATTTTGGCTATGCTACTGGTCGGCAGGATTTTTTCTTGGGGTGCAAACCGTGCAAACTCATGATGCATTGTGGTGGAGAGGGGGGGAGCACTGGCGTGGCTTGGAGGCAACTGCTGGTGTGGCATGTCGGGGGGGGGGGGGGGGGGGGGGGGGGGGGCTGCTCTTGCACCTACCGGCCCGATGCCCATGGATGACGCCCTGTATATTGAGTCGGGAAAAACGGCAGGGCGTCACGTGACCGCTTCTTCGTGTTGTGAACGAACGCCTCATCAAAACCACGCGTGCTTGCCGGCCCAAAAATGCAAAAACCGGTCTCTGCGCGCGCGACGCGCTGCCGAGCTTGATACCGCCATGCGTTATACCAACTTGATACAATTCAGGGCGCGCACTTCCAGCTTTCGGGCACTCGTTAACTGGGGAGAGAAGGAAGAAGAGGAGGTAAAAGGGGGGGGGGGGGGGGAGGGGCAACGTCCCAGCGAGCGTCTCCGTGTGTCACATGTCCATTGTGTGCACAAGCGAAACTACTGGAGAGGAGAGACCTTGGCGTCTTTCCAAGCATGTCACGCATGCTCGCGATGTGGTATATGCCGTGTTGCTGCTGCAGCTACGTGTAACACATAATCTGAGCTCTCTCTCTTTCTGTGTCGACGTACCCTGATGCAGATAAGGAAACAGCCCGACCGAGATAGGAGGAAGCGCGAAGGGGGATTCACCGCGATAAGCGACCTTTTAGTGTCAAGGCTATTGCACTGGAACGAGTTTGTATACGCGATATGCCAGCGGGTGCACTTCGTTTTCCTTTTAACTGCGAAGCCGTTCAAGCTATAGCCGTCATTTGTGCAGCCTATCAGAAAACTATCATCATCATGAACGGGTATGTGCCAAAGAATTTGGGCAAATGTCACTACTCACCACTGGTTCACTGAAAGAGAGAAAGCTATAGAGAGGGAGAGAGAACTATAGAGAGAAATAATGGGAATAAAGACATAAAAAGACAGAAAGACATAGAAAGATACAGAAAGAGAAAAACACAGAAATAGGGATATAGACGCACAGATAAAGAAAGGGAAGAAATTGGCCCGAAGCGATGGAAGCCCTACGCTAACGACAACGTGCCCGTAGATCTATGAAAGGTGCGAACGCTCGGTTCTGGAGTTTGGACATCCGTGTCGTGACTAACCTAGCTAAAGCCTAGGAATAACCTAGAAGCAACCAGTTTAGACTTCAGAAAGCATCGCTGTTTCAAGCCTTGCGCGACTTAGTGCAAGTTTAGCCATCTTTTTTTTTTTTTTTGTTTGGCCAAAAATTTAGAGATATGCCGATACAAAGCATCCAGGTTTCTACCCACGATGGGCGGCGGTGGAAATGCCACCCACCACTTTCGATAGACCCCTTCGATGCGCGCCTCATGAGGAACCAACGAGTAGCAAGTGCGCGCGCGCAACGCCAGCGAGCCGCACCTCCCGCCACCTGGTTATGCAAAAAGGAGTGAACAGGTGGCCTTGCGATCATAGGCGTGCGCAGGGTTCCCCTTCAGGGGGGTGGGGCGAAGGTTCATCGCAGCGCCCCCACTTCCCTAATAAGTCAAAGTATGTGGCAGACTTTGAGCCCTCCCCCTCCTAGGTGAGCCGCCCCCTCCCTGACCCCCCCTCCCCCCCCACACACACAAACCGTGCGCACGTCTATGCCTGTGGTTTCAAAGATGGCCAACTCTAGTGTCAGCGCTAGATCGTAAACGCCATTGTTTCTGTTTTCTGAGCGTGTCAGATGTTGGCAAAAATGCACAACTACAAATGAAATGCGGATGTGTTTCGAAAATAGGAAGTTTGACAACTCAAAATTCCTAAACTTACCATCAATCCCATCCCCCCTTCCCCCATCCGCTCTCAGAACGTCGACCCCTGAAATAAAATTTCAGGGGAGAGTCCTGAAATCATCGTGAAATATTGTTCCCATACGAGCGGGAGGATCGGCGACGTCTACATACAAATTTACCGAACTTTAAGAAAAAAAAGAATAAAGAAAGATAGGCTTGGTGGCGCACAGGTCCCCGCTCCGTTATAAAAGGGACGCTTATAGGGCATCGATCCATCTCACACGTTATCTGCTGCAACATCTTCGCAACTGCGCTTTTTTTACGAGACTACTAAATATGGGTATGCCCGGTTTCAGCCAAGTGTTCTGTTTAACTGTGGAACACCCTGCACATGCGTGCATTGGCCAAAGGCCTCCAAACGACTGAAGGCACCATTCGTTTACGAAGTAACGGATCGCTAAAGTCACTTCCTCCAGAAAAAGCGCGCGCATATTTATTTATACACGGCCGCCATAGCTCGCACGCGCGGAATTGATGCAGCACAACCTTCCTTCGTACGCAGTTCTCGATCGCTGACCCTGAATCGTGTGTGCCGCAGGAGCAGCAGCGTCGTCGTTGGCGTCCTTGGTGTCCTTGGTGGTCGCTCGGGCAGCTCGCGGGCGGCGCTCGCGTCGCGTGCACTACGCATATCTCAACGTCGACTTCACTCCAAGGGCGAGCCCGCGCTAGCAACCGGTGGATGCTTGGGCGGTGTCGCCGGCGCGGAACCCCAGCATTTCCTATACAACTTGCTTCTTTTACGTCACTTGAGTACTATGTACGCAATGACCTCTGCGTAATGCCTTGTGTTACCGCGGACGCTGGAAGCCACACATTAGGCTCCTTTAGCACTGACGGTGATACCGTACGGTAAGTTACGGAAATAGCGTACTGTCGTGGTCGGCGCGCCAACTTTTCTGAATATCTCTAACTGCACGAGTTAAAAGACACTAAAACACTGCTAAAAGACACTCATGTGACGGTTCGACAAAACTGCAACGGGACAAATGCACGTTTTCATGTTGAGTAACGTCGAATAACATGACATATTGGATCGCTTTGGTTTGTCCGCTAACTTCTCCCCGTTATCAAATTACTGGGTCACCGGAGGCATAAACGTACGGATGGAATGAGATAGATAGATAGATAGATAGATAGATAGATAGATAGATAGATAGATAGATAGATAGATAGATAGATAGATAGATAGATAGATAGATAGATAGATAGATAGATAGATAGATAGATAGATAGATAGATAGATAGATAGATAGATAGATAGATAGATAGATAGATAGATAGATAGATAGATAGAGCAAGCCTACACCTTCCCTTGGAACTCTGAACTGTACCATAGTCCCTCTATGACTGTACTCAAGGTCACATTCAAGAGAGCCGCACCTCTGGAACTAATGGACAACGGGACATTGCTTCAGTTCATACACAACACAGACCTTACAGCACGCACCTCACATACACACAGCATAATGCCTCAAGGGGAAGCCTTTTCGCAATAAAAAAAGAAAGATACTGTACTGCGCGACCCTTTTATTAGTTCACGACGAATCTTTAAATGTATACGCGCATACTGTGCCCGGGCGTTGACTCTCGGTTATCCTCACTTTTTTCCTTCCTCGTTTTTGTGAGCCTAATTGACCTTACACTATGGGGTCGCTCCTTTACTTGAAAGAACACAGTTGGACCTTGAACTACTCAGCTACCACTTGAATCCAGCGCTACACGAATGCACATATTAGTGATTCTTGATAGCAGGATTGGGAAAATGAGTGTTAGCGGTAATTGTCGCTCGGATAAGGACACCTCAACACAAATGCACGGGCATCGGCATGATTTTGACCTAGAGGGAAGGGGGGGGGGGGGGCAAGTGCCCCATTTGCACCCCCCTCCCCCTGCCGACGCCCGTGCTCGAGTGACATATAGAGGATAAATCATTTTCGATTCATGAGCGCCGCAATGTAGCCCAATTATTGCTCGAATGATTTCTCAATTTCGTATGCCGTGACGTCGCTTAGTAAGCCTGGTCTTATTAAGGCGTAATCCTTGTACGTCTCATGCAAACGTGAACTTCAGCAAAAAGTCGACGTCGTCGACTCGAAATCGCACACGACCACCCGCGAGCTTCGCGTTCGCTTCGTCTTTGCGGCCTTTGCGTGGCTTAAAAATTTAAGGAAGAAACAAATTATGGCAGCTTCGCCCTGCCAAGCCTGAAGGAAGAGCGCAGCTTGGTGGTCTTCCTTGTTTCTCTTTATTTTTGTTTTAGAGCGCAGCTCTTAGGCTCCCGTTCCTGCTTTGAGCGGCGTCGCCGTCGCCGTCACTTGCGTAACCGATAGACATGAAAAAGTAACCGATAGACACGAAAAAAAAAAAAAACCGCTGCCTCCAGGATCGGAGGCATCTCAGCTAGTTTTGCACAGCCTCCGTGATCGGCCCACCTTTGACCAAGGTGCGATGTGATGTGATGACGTCATCATGTGACGTCAGATCAAGTTACGTCAGGATGACGTCAATAATTTTAGCGATCTGTGACGTCCTAACGCGATGATGGTTTTATGTATGTATCACTCGTGTTGACGCCGCTGACAGCGGACGCCGACGCGGGACGCCGGTTAATTTTCGCGTTTGATGAGGCATCTAAGGCTCTCACATTAACAAACAAAATAAATAAAAATTATAATTACATTTCGCCTTCCGGTCGTCTTAGGCGAATGCATGCATGAAGGACCCTGTGAGCTTTTACAGAGGGCTGCGGATTGCATGCAAGGAGCGCAGTACAGCGCAGTCCAACAGGTCGAGCGCTCTGAAAAGGGATTGGCTGTATACGCCCATAAAGTGCACTCTATACGTACTGCCGGGCATCAAGCGGCACTTAACATATGCAGGCTTCGAGAAAAAAAAATATCTGGTCACCGCTACATATCCCAGCCTGAAACGTGCAAAGGGTGCGCGCTGCTTAAATACTAATAAGTAGGCCGCATAATCGAGTATTAGGCGGATGATCCGCATTGCACTGCATGCATTTACGTCTCGTGTATAGAGAGATAAGTCCACGCCGTACGCGTATTCCGAGCGCTGTAAAAGAACGGCGTCGCACCGCGACTCAAAGATTGCACAACAGAGGCCAGTCGGTCAGCGAACCATAAAGGGATTGCGTGAACAAAAAACAAGAAAACGATAAAAAAAGAAAGAAGACCGCAGTATAAAGAGATAAGCGGCATGGAAGCGCGCACACCCTTTCAAGGCCGTCGCTTCCGTGCGGTGCCTGCGCTTTGCTCTTCAAGGATGCCCGCCCCGAAGACCCGACGACGCTGTACAACTGCGGTACACGTTTTGAACTGGACTGCGCAGCAGCGTGTGTTGAGAGCAAAGCCAGTCTGTATAGGGAAGACAGATTGGGAGTCTGTCGCCACCATAATGCGAGGTAACTGATCTGATGAATATGATGATCGTGATGAAAGAAGAAATGTCAAAGGGACACTAAAGAGAGAGAGAGAGAGAAAACATGGCTGATCCCTCTGCCATAGGAATCGGTATAACACGAAAGTGAAACATGTGTTCACAGCAGGCCCGTAGCCAGGGATTTTTTTTCGGGCGGGGGGGGGGGGGGGCACTTGCTGAAAGCCTTGACTATTTGAGAAAAACGCCTATTTTCATTATTTGTTTTCGGTAAAACACCATGTATCATAAAAATTTCGGGGGGGGCAGCCCCCCCCCTGGCTACGGGCCTGGTTCACAGACGTAGTTGAGCGTTTGTTGGGCATTCTTTTGCCCCAACGGCGAAGGAATGAATGCTATAGAAACAAATTGTAATGTCACGCGAAGAACGGCAAGCAGCTCGAAACTTGCAACGCGCTGCTCAAGCAGAAAGGACGCACGAAACGAACATACACACAGGATGAGCGCGAACTGTCACAGTTGTAACTTATTTTTGTGTGAGCAGCGCGCTCCTTTCGCAAAAACGGAACTTTATCTGGGTTTTTTTCTTTGCCATCTGTTAGTCTTCTTTATTTTACAACGTCATATCCGTGACGGAAATACGTTAGTGGAGCCGTGGTGTAGCCCGGCATAAAACACTTTCGTGTTAAAAAGAAAGCTTTTTTTTTAAATTTCGTTAGTAAACTGCCCGTCCATAATGCGAAGAACACAACTTATAGCAGCAAGAAAAAGCGTAATTTGAAGATACGGGTGGCGACGCCGCCTCCTTGAACGCACCCATGAAACCCGCAAGTTCGCACCCATGCAACCCGCTTTGACGTCATAGATTACTGATTACGGTGAACATCAGTGAAAATGGATTACGTTGTGTTAATAAAAACTCACAGGGTCCCTTATGCATTCACCTATGACGACTCGAAGGCGAAAGCCATCTTCATTTTCTTCCCAGCCAATGTGTTGATACTGCACGGCCACCCTCTGAAAGCTTTCTGCACCTATTGTGGTTTTGCACTGCCTCCGGGATCGGGGGCACCTCGGATGGTCTTGCACTGACCCCGCGATCGGCCCACCTTTGACCAAGCAAGGATTTCATGTGATGACGTCATCACGTGACGTCACATTATGTGAAGTCACAGTGACGCCTTGCCGACGTCACAAATTTTGGCGATCTGTGACGTCATATGGTGACGTCATCGCGTGATGATTTTTTGAATCCCTCGTGTTGACGCCGCCGACGGGGGACGCTGACGCGGGACGCGGCAGCCGCATTTCGATGGAGGCGAAATGCTAGAGGCCCGTGTACTTAGATTTTAAGTGCACATTTAGGAAACCACGGGTGGTCGATATTTCCGGAGCGCTCCACTGCGGCGTCCCTTAAAGTAATAACGTTGTTTCGGGACGTAAAATCGGGACATTTCGGGACATACATACATACATACATACATACATACATGCATACATACATACATACATACATACATACATACATACATACATACATACATACATACATACATACATACATACATACATACATACATACATACATACATACATACATACATACATACATACATAAACAATGGTTACCACCACCATCACCACCCCACCCTACCCCCTACAACAACTTTTGGTGACGCCCCTGGAAGGAGGCACACAAAATAAATCATTGCCGTGATAAAAAATTTGAAGCTGTTTTTTTATTCAGAGTTGATTCTAGCAGTGCGGTACAGGTCCATAATAAATTCACCTTCTAATTTGGATCGTTATACAGATCATATCTCGGTTTTGGGACGAAAAACCTCAAACCCCAGAATTATTAGGATGGCGTAAGTGAGGCCATCGTGAGGTTCATTCAGAGAGAAATTTGTCAGTTTAAATATACTTAGTGTTTCACTTCAGTGGCTCTTTAACCTCCAGTTGGGACGCTTTCTTTACTCAACCTCAGAATCACCTCACACGTGCTGGCACGCTCTTTTCGCGGAACAAACGCGTCGCCCACGCCAAGAGAAGTCGTCGCGCCCGACCGCGAAGCTGCAGCTCCAGCCCACGGTATTTTGCATCCTCCCTCCACAGTTTGTTCATTTTCATATCGTCTTTTTCTTTCTTTTTTGTTTCAGATTCTCGCTATCGAAGAAGAGAGAATAGGCGCAGGAAACACCGGCCAAGTTCGGCGACTTCATTGGCGGTTAAAGGCACACCGTGTTCGTCGCGGCCAGCATTCGCCGACGTCGCGATCTCTCGCCCACGACGTGCGTGCAGCCTCTAAATTGCTACGGACATCGCCCATGGCGTGTAACCCCGCAGGCAGTTCAATGCCACTTAGCTGGAAGCGCCAGCCACGGCTGTTGGTGTTGATGCGCGTGATGACACGCGCGCGCGCGTGTGCGTTTGTGTGTGTGTGTGTGTGTGTGTGTGCACACGCGCGCGCGCGCGTTGTATAGTGCGTGTTTGCATAGGGTGTACAGTGTTTCTCTATATCACGTTGATATGCATTGTAAAACTCACAGGGTCTCTCATGCATTCGCCTAAGACGGCTCGAGGGCGAAATCCATCATAATCGTTTTGTTCTCAGTCGATGTAGTGATCCTGCCCCGCCACTTTCCGAATGCTTTCTGCACCTTGACGTTGTTTTGCGCTGCCTCCAGTATACCGAAGGCATGGCAAGCTTTCTTCACGTCACCTGGTTTTGCGCTGCCTCCGTGATCGCGCCCACCTTTGACCAAGCGACGGTATTATGTGATGACGTCATATGATGACGTCTTCAAGTGATGATGATTTCTTTGCATCACTCGCATTGACGCCGACGTTGCCGCGGGACACCGATGGTCAATATTCTCGTTTGATGAGGCATCTAAGCGAAAACATGCTTACGCATTGACATGCGACACCACAACGTCAAGTACAACAACTGGTAAGCACAACTGCTCGAGATAACCGCGTCCGATGTCGCTTCTGATCTGGCCGCTAAAGGAAATGTTGGCTCTGATGCAGATGAACAAGCAGCTATTGTTCTATGCATGTCATTGCGTATACGCGTGGTATGCGTATTCTTTAATTAGAGAGTTTTAGTACTGTGTAGCCCCGCCACGGTGGTCTAGTGGTTATGGCGCTCGACTGTTGACCCGAAGGTCGCGGGATCGAATCCCGGCCGCGGCGGCTGCATTTTCGATGGAGGCGAAAATGTTTGAGGCCCGTGTACCTAGATTTAGCTGCACGTTAAAGAACCCCCGGTGGTCGAAATTTCCGGAGCCCTCCCCTACGGCGTCTCTCATAATCATATCGTGGTTTTGGGACGTTAAACCCCAGATATTATTATTAGTAGTAGTACTGTGTACGTTGCGTCCACAACGGCGTTGCGCACGTAAGAACGCTGCATTTCGCATACAGCGCGTGCGCAAAGCTTCTGCTCATGCGCACTATGTGAAACGCAGCGTCCTTATGTATGCAACGATGTTCAATATAATCTAAGGCACGTACGTGTCAGTTGCGTACTCCACTGGCGCGCGCGTACGCATGTGTGGGCATGCGTTTCCGGTACAGCTGAGCACGCGTAATGCCTCTGGCGAGTGCATGAGCAGCGATTCGAGCTCAGCTCATTATAATGTGCGTATGCTTCGCCAAACGAAAATCTTCAGCTCGAAAGAGGAAAAAAAAAATGAAACGGCGTGACTTTCGGTACTGGACGAAGACCGCGAACGCGTAGGTGACCGCGGACGCCGACGCTGAGAGGAACAGGTGTTACTTAGTGATTCACCGACTCGAAGAAAACCATACGTGTATACACAAAGCGGTCGTGAACCGCGTGCCAGGAATGTGGAGGAGGGAAGGGCCCCAAACGCGTACGGAAGAAAAATTGGCCGCGTATCTGCGTGCTTCGCTGCAAATGTCGTCCAAAGACAGTCTTCTGCCGGCCGTACTACATGAGTCCTGGTCTCATCCGCGGCCACCCGTGATGCTGTTCCTAGGGCTACTGCCAGGTGGCAGCACGATATCGTCGGCAGTGGGCTTTTTCGTGCATAGCGTCGCATTTTCAGCGCAGCTTAAGAAACATTAGGGTCTTTAGAATTACATATCTATGTATTTTCTAGTAAAGGAACATATCACTAAATACTTACGTATTGATGTTGCGCCTCAGATATGCGTAATATTTGCTTTTTGATCGACAATGTCCACAAGTATGAACGCAGCTACCAATTCAAGATGGCTGTGCGTTCAGCAAGTACTTAAACTTTGGCCAGCTGGCTGAATCGTGTGAAAGACAGACAGACAAAAATTTCTGCGTTCAAGTATCCAAAGAAAGACTATTGTCTTTAAAACGAATCCGTGGTTGAAGTATGAATGAATGTTAGCAATGCCAGTTATCTGTGAAAGACACTTGTCTTTGATGTTCAATGCGTATGTATACAAAATGTCGCGATTTTAACACAGAAGATGTTTAAGCTTTTTAACGCGGTAGCGTTAGAGAGCTCGTGTCGCAGAAATTCCGCTGTCGGCGTCGGCACCGTTGGTTGTGAGCGAAAAATCATCCGTGAGCGAAAAATCGAGAAAGTACCAAATAAAATAGACGATAAAATCTTCGGTCCCAATGAGGATCGAACCCGGGCCGTTCGCGTGGCAAGCAGGTGTCTTACCACAAAGCCACGATGTTGCTTGCAGCTGCTTCGGACAAAAACACTACATAAATGTCATGTAGTGAAAGGAGTCTCGACGCAATTTGTTCGGCAGGTGTCACGACGAAAACGAGCCCATACGGTAGGCGCATTCGCGAGACCATCAAACTACGTCGAAAAACGCCGGGATAGTGCAGCCATCGCCGCTAAATACACACACGAACTTTCAAACAGCTCTAAAAATGGACAACTATGTCCATCTAGAGGAAAACATATCAAGCCAACGCAGCAAACGCTAGATAATGTGCTGCCATCTGTGAGGCATTGTGAGAAATATGTCTCGACTTTTCATGGCATCCGAGAGGGCCGGCGCGCGGCGTATATCTTGGAGGCCATGCGACTCTTGCTTTAGATCGAAAGCCTGCAAAATTCGCGCGCGTACGTGCGTGTGTGTGTGTAATAGTACAGATTAATAAGTATGCACTTATTGGTTGAAGTGCGCACTAGGGGCCGGATTTTGCTATCGCGTTCAACTCTTAAAGGCGAAGCTTAAGGGTCCCCCAATTTTTGTTCCGCCGTTTCGTGTGACCAGAAAACTAAGCTGCGCCTATAGCGCGTGCAACGCAATAACTCGGCCGGCGCGCTTTCTCTTCGTCCTCTTCTTCATTTTAGGATTGACTATAAAGACAGTTTGCTCTTGGCAATGTACATTCGAGAAAGGAGGATAGTTGTAGTACATGTTTTTTGTATCGCCTTGTAATTTGGCATATAGTAAGGCCTGTGGCGAGAACACCCATTGAGGTTGCCGCGGTAGATAAACAATGCAGGCGTATCTGCTGTTTCGTGCTGTCTGACTTTTCATTACCTTCTCGTAGTGTTCATTTATGTCCATGCTACTGAATTATGTTTTGTCTTTCTCGTGAACGTATTTCTAGCAAGAAAACGTCATGTTCGATTGTTATTGATGTTAACCGTTTGTGATACAATAAATTTTTCTAAACACACAGTTTTTTCTTCTAAACAGACAAGCGGGAGAGAAAGGACCTTCCTAACTAAGACCGTGCCAATAGCCTAGGTCAGCCATAAGCTCCGCTGTTATTACAGTGACGTTGTGGGCGGTGGACAAAAAATAAAAGCCTCTAAAATGGGCTTGAAAGCGTCCACTGATCATAGCATTTCACAGGCTGTGCAGTACAATAATGCTAAGAACACACAAGTAGGATAATGCAGTACAACGGTGCAAAAAAGTAATGCAGAAATAACAATGTAAAAATCCATAATCACAATTTAACATGTTAAGATGTTTTGACAAAAGTGAAAATGTAGTCATGATACAGGAAGTGCTGAATGAAGTTTACAATCTAAAGAAATGATACAAGCTAAGCTAAGCCCCTGAACTTTTACGTCATTTGGACACCATATACAGACATATTGCAGCATGGCGACCTCACACTTACATTTGCGTATGTACAAGTTTGACCTTGAGAGGCTTTTAATGACGACCTTGCGAGTGGCAGGAGCTGCAGTCTGTCGGAGGAGAAACTGCTGGATGCACGTGCGTTATCGATAAGTATGCATCTCGACAGAGATAGTATGTCATGATTGTGCAAAAATATGCATAAACACAGGAAAACGAGACACACGCAATTCTTTCAGAAATAACGGAGAAACGTATTATCCGGGAGACCAATATCGCCGAAATAAACGAATGTAGGGGCTCGATAGTGCAGAGACCAAACAGAGCCGTATTACAAGAGCACGTTTTGGCAACGGTTTATCGGCCCTTTAATCTCTGCACGCGCATGCACTCAGGGTCAGCTGCCGGTCAGAAGATAAGGAAGAGATAAGGAGAGAAGGAATCGCTGCTGATCGGTCATATCCACCACCGGTCGAAGCTTTTTCTTTTTTATCAGGGTCGATGGCAGGCATATAAGTGCAAGGCCGCGAGACCTTGGTACAGATGTAGTACCCTACATCACCAAGGCATCGCCCAAAGACGATGACATTACTCAAACGCATTACGCGCGCATGCGTGCGCGGAATGCGGTGTGTTTCACCGCGAAAGTTGTGTCATTGCTGACAGTAACTGCTATGTGTGTATTTGTCGCGTTACTTTATTGCTTAAGGACGCTGTAATTAAGCACCGGGTGTTGTCATGATCATAGATGGGGGGGGGGGCGGTAGGGGCGATCGCCCCCCTCCTGCCTGCAGTGCCTCTCGCCCGCCTCCTTTATCAAGTTGCTTCGGCTACCATTACACAAAAGGGGGAAGGAGAATCTTGTCTCCGCCCTCTACCTCTCTCCTCATCCCCCCCCCCCCGTTCAGATGGAGGAAACGCCCCCCCCCCCAAGTTGGCACCTGGATCCACACCTGGGCGTTCGCAGGAAGGGGGGGGCAAGGGGGGTGCTCCCCCTCCTATTCATCTAGGGGGGAGGGGCAGTAGCGTGGCCTGAAATTTTTTCGGCTTTCTTTTTTCAGACATACTTGGTGTACGTTCGTGCGTGCGTTTGTATGCGTGTGTGTATATATACACATGCAAAATTGAAATTTTCGCGGGGTTTGAAGCTCCCAACCCCCCTGGCTAAGCCACTGAGGGAGGGCAGGTCTCGGAGTACCCCACTACGGCGTGCGTTGTAATCGAATCGTGGTTTTGCCACACAAAACACCAGAAATTATTGGGGCTAAAGCCTTAGGTGCCTCATCAAACGAGAAAATTGACCATCGGCGTCGGGGTTCAGCGGTGTCGGCGTCAACACGAGTGATATAAAAAAAATCACCACGTGATGACGTCGCCGTATGACGTCATCACGACGTCACATATTGTTAAGATTTGTAACGTCCTAATGACGTCATATAACGCGATGGCATCACACGACATCGTCACTCGGTCAAAGGTGGGCCGATCACGGAGGCGATGTAAAACCAGGTGAGGTGCGGAAAGCTTGCAATGCCTCTGATCCTGGAGGCAGCGCAAAACAACGTTAAGCGCAGAAAGCTTTCGGAGGAGGGCGGGGGTGGATCAATACATTGACTGAGAAGAAGAAGAAGAAGAAGGTGACGGCTTTCGCCTTCGCGTCGTCTTAGGTGAATGCATAAGGGACCCTGTGAGTTTTTTATTTAGAAAATACACCTGTATGAGTAAAACCAGCACTTAAAGGAATAAATATAAATGAACACATAGACAAAAAAAGGAAAAAGAAAACATCAAAATAGAATCGCTACGTGATAGATACTCTCAAACAATGCCGCCGTCCGTTACGAAACGCTTACGCAAAATCCGACATTATAGACGTTACTATACCAAGCCCGGTGGATTAAAAAATTATCATTTTTGTCTCGAATATTGTTCGAACACTTTAGTAATCTCAGACCGGCATTTGGAGAAGCGTATGACGTAAGCGCCATACTGGTTACATTTTTACCTCTTTCTTGCGTAAAGAACGTCGTCGAAAACACAAAGTAATCGATATCCATCGAAAGTTCGGGGAATCGTATCGATTAAGGCAAGCAACTAGTAGAGTGCAAAAGGTAAAAGAAAAATTTATTAAAAAAAACACTGGAAAGAGCGCCTTTCCCGTCTTCTTATTTTCTTCGCTTTGCGTTCCGTCATTACTTTTTGAGCAGCATGAACTAACTAGCCCAACAACGTGTTTTATTAAGTAGTGTATAGCACTGGAGCGTAGCTAGATATACATTTTTTGGGGAGGGGGGTGGGGGGTGTCAGCCATACATTATGTACAGTACTCGCGTATTAAAACGGGACAATTTAGGGCTAAGCAATGCACATACTCTCGTTTCCACCGTCTTCGGTTAGGGTCATATCGGCGTAATTTTGACTCACGCAGATCGAGTTCTTTTTTCTTTCATCTTTCTTTCCTTATATCTTTCTATATTGCCATCTCTCCTCCTAACCCTCACATCACTGCTCCTCACTTCTCTTTCCCACACCTTGCTATGCTGTACTATACATGGTTATGCTACGGTTTACCCTCTCACTTCCCCCCTTTTCTTACCCTTTCCCTCCTCCTTACCCTGGTATTAGTCTCGCTCAAACTGACTTCTCTTTCTCACCCCTCGCGCTAAACTATACTATACAAGGCTATGCCACGCTTTACCCTCTCCCCTCCTCATTTTTTCCTCCTCACCCTCACACCGCTCCTCCTCTCCCTCACTTCCCTCTCCCACCCCCTTGCTATACTATACTACGCATGGCTATGCTATGCTAGGAGCTGGCGGCACATACTGAACTATACTACACAAGACTATGGCATTGCTTACTCTCTGCCCTCCTCCTCTCCCTCACTTCCCTTTCTCACCCCCTTGCTATACTATACTACGCATGGCTATGCTATGCTAGGAGCTGGCGGCACATACTGAACTATACTACACAAGGCTATGGCATTGTTTACTCTCTGCCCTCCTCCTCTCCCTCACTTCCCTTTCTCACCCCCTTGCTATACTATACTACGCATGGCTATGCTATGCTAGGAGCTGGCGGCACATACTGAACTATACTACACAAGGCTATGGCATTGTTTACTCTCTGCCCTCCTCCTCTCCCTCACTTCCCTTTCTCACCCCCTTGCTATACTATACTACGCATGGCTATGCTATGCTAGGAGCTGGCGGCACATACTGAACTATACTACACAAGGCTATGGCATTGTTTACTCTCTGCCCTCCTCCTCTCCCTCACTTCCCTTTCTCACCCCCTTGCTATACTATACTACGCATGGCTATGCTATGCTAGGAGCTGGCGGCACATACTGAACTATACTACACAAGGCTATGGCATTGCTTACTCTCTGCCCTCCTCCTCTCCCTCACTTCCCTTTCTCACCCCCTTGCTATACTATACTACGCATGGCTATGCTATGCTAGGAGCTGGCGGCACATACTGAACTATACTACACAAGGCTATGGCATTGCTTACTCTCTGCCCTCCTCCTCTCCCTCACTTCCCTTTCTCACCCCCTTGCTATACTATACTACGCATGGCTATGCTATGCTAGGAGCTGGCGGCACATACTGAACTATACTACACAAGGCTATGGCATTGCTTACTCTCTGCCCTCCTCCTCTCCCTCACTTCCCTTTCTCACCCCCTTGCTATACTATACTACGCATGGCTATGCTATGCTAGGAGCTGGCGGCACATACTGAACTATACTACACAAGGCTATGGCATTGCTTACTCTCTGCCCTCCTCCTCTCCCTCACTTCCCTTTCTCACCCCCTTGCTATACTATACTATGCATAGCTATGCTATGCTAGGAGCTGGCGGCACATACTGAACTATACTACACAAGGCTATGGCATTGCTTACTCTCTGCCCTCCTCCTCTCCCTCACTTCCCTCTCCCACCCCCTTGCTATACTATACTACGCATGGCTATGCTATGCTAGGAGCTGGCGGCACATACTGAACTATACTACACAAGGCTATGGCATTGCTTACTCTCTGCCCTCCTCCTCTCCCTCACTTCCCTTTCTCACCCCCTTGCTATACTATACTACGCATGGCTATGCTATGCTAGGAGCTGGCGGCACATACTGAACTATACTACACAAGGCTATGGCATTGCTTACTCTCTGCCCTCCTCCTCTCCCTCCCTTCCCTCTCCCACCCCTTGCTATACTATACTATGCATAGCTATGCTATGCTAGGAGCTGGCGGCACATACTGAACTATACTACACAAGGCTATGGCATTGCTTACTCTCTGCCCTCCTCCTCTCCCTCACTTCCCTTTCTCACCCCCTTGCTATACTATACTACGCATGGCTATGCTATGCTAGGAGCTGGCGGCACATACTGAACTATACTACACAAGGCTATGGCATTGCTTACTCTCTGCCCTCCTCCTCTCCCTCACTTCCCTCTCCCACCCCCTTGCTATACTATACTACGCATGGCTATGCTATGCTAGGAGCTGGCGGCACATACTGAACTATACTACACAAGGCTATGGCATTGCTTACTCTCTGCCCTCCTCTCTCCCTCACTTCCCTTTCTCACCCCCTTGCTATACTATACTACGCATGGCTATGCTATGCTAGGAGCTGGCGGCACATACTGAACTATACTACACAAGGCTATGGCATTGCTTACTCTCTGCCCTCCTCCTCTCCCTCACTTCCCTCTCCCACCCCCTTGCTATACTATACTACGCATGGCTATGCTATGCTAGGAGCTGGCGGCACATACTGAACTATACTACACAAGGCTATGGCATTGCTTACTCTCTGCCCTCCTCCTCTCCCTCACTTCCCTTTCTCACCCCCTTGCTATACTATACTATGCATAGCTATGCTACGCTAGGAGCTGCTGCATGGCGCACACTCGCTTCCTGTGGCGCATACCCGCCGAGTTTGCTGTCTACCACACCGGCCCATACCCCAAGCCTAAAGACATGGGGGAAGGAAAAAGAAAGGAGGGAGCATTGCGTCACGCAGCCAGCCTTGGCAAGCCAACTCGCCTTGAAGCCAGCAGTGTCGGCCCAACACGTGACCTTTTGCGTCACTGATCACGCAAGAAATGAGGTTTGCCGAGACTTCGGGTATGGCGCCCGGTAGCTTTTAATCGAAGCGCGCTTGTTCGGCGCAGACCGGCCGGCTCACGGAGGAGGTTCAAGAACAGAGCTCCACCGGTAGTACTAAAACCTACCGCGCGCTCTGACGTTTTGATCACGTGTTGGACCGCCACGGTGGGCTTCAATCGCGTGTCGTAATGCTCCCTCCTTCCTTTTTCCTTCCTCCATGCCTAAACAGCTCCGTCATTGAAACAGGAGTAACTATTGATTCTGCAGCCTACATCTCTTTGGACCTTTCAGAAAATCCCGCAAGGCATCGAAGCAAAATATCGAAGCGAGGCACACTCCGTCTTCATCCGTCATTAATATTTCGAGGAAAGTGATTAATAAGGAGATGAAAATAACGATACGCACGCGCGAAATGGAAGTGCGAGAGGGCTTGCGTAATCTGTAAAAAAAAAAAAAAAGCGATAAGCCTAGCAAATTCATTATGCTTCGCAGCGTGGCGTCATTGTTTTGTTCGTATCTTCGTCGAAGCTTGAAAAAAATGTATCGAAGGCCGCAATTTTGGCACGCCGTTCTCAATTTGATATTCAAAACTTTCCAAGAAACGCGTTCGCGCACAAACGTGCTTTCACACTTACGTTATACATAAAAAGCCACGCTCATAGACACAAGCTCTTTTACGCATATGCGTGCACATACACCAACATTAACATGCACACATGCGCGCACCTAAAAAGATATTTAAGTACACTCGCTCAGACAGGCACTCGATCAGACTTACGCAGATGTGTACAACACGCATATACTCACATGCACTCATGCTTGCTCAAACAGGCGCAGAGGCGTCAGCTGCAGGCAAGGGAAGGTGTTCGTCGTCCTCCCCACAGGGATTCATCGAAAGGAAGGCATCATATACCCCCCCCCCCCTTCAAACCCCGGGCCGCATGTCTTATAGGAGCCCCAGTGAGTGTCTGCTATCACGTAGCGTAATGCTGCAGAATGAACCTCAGGCAAACGAACTTCCAAACTTCGATCACATCAATGAGAGACTAAACTCGTGTCCTCCCCCCCCCCCCGCCCCACCGCTCTCAACGCGCACTTAGTCTGGCTCTCTCCCTCCCCCTCACCCCCCCCCCCTCCGGCCAATTAAGACACTTAGCTTCAGCGCACACACACACACACCACACACACACACACACACACACACACACACACACACACACACACACACACACACACAAACCCGCCGCGGTGGTCTAGTTGTTATGGTCTTCAACTGCTGACCCGAAGGTCGCGGGATCGAATACCGGCCGCGGCGGCCGCATTTCGATGGAGGCGAAAAATGCCAGAGGACCGCGTACTTAGATTTGGGTGCACGTTAAAGAACACCAGATGGTCAAAATTTCCGGTGCCCTCCACTATACGGCGTCCCTCATGATCATATCGTGGTTTCAGGACGTAAAACCGCTGCAATTATTATTATTACACACGCGCGCACGCTCAAACCTACACTTGCATAGAAGTGTATAATCCCATAATACCTTGACATAGGCAATTCGCTACGTATTCGGACAAATGCAGCGCGACTTAGACGAAGACAGGAGACACAGACAGACACAGGAGTCTGTGTCTACCGTCTTCGTCTAAGTCGCACTGCATTTGTCCGAATAATCCCATATTTATAATACAAGTATCCCACATTTACAATCCAGCTGCTGATTTTTTCATCGCAATATCAGCTGCTGCAGTGGGTTTTATTAAAACTCGGACGGGCCCACATTTCGTCACCCTTTTCCGCCCCGGCGTCTTGCGAGGTCACGTGCCGTTCTGCAGATTGCAGTGTTGCATGCTAAATGAGGCGGCCACGTATTCGAGCGCGCATGTATATTCGTTATCTCCTATGAGTATTGCATCCTTAGCAAAACACAAAGCACCAACAAAAAGAACGGGTGAAGAACTAAACGAGCCCGGCTGACTAAGCTCGCAAGAAAACCTGACCGTGACGCATTGTGCGTCGCTTCATATGGGAACTCGTTCTGCGACCCTATGACTGGACTTAGCCAATTTCAATGCTGGTATGTGAATGGACGTTGTATAGTGTTAGTTACAGCATACACGGTGTTCGTGTAACTGCATTTTAAGTGAACTATACTGTTATGTGACGAGACTGTATTTTTTTAAAACAGCGAAGCTGTTTAGCAAATCGTTCCTTGCGAGTCGATCTAGAAAACTATCATCAACATCATAAACGGGCATGTGCCACAGAAATTGGGTAAATCCCACTACTCACCCCTGGTCCACTAAAAATGAAGACGGCAACAGTTAAACCAATAAATGGCTGCGAAGCGACGGCGGTGAACCGAAGACCCCGAGTATACGTAAAACGAGAGAATACTGGGGAACGGAAAAGGCAACGGCGGCTGCTAGAAGACCCCGCAGCGATGGAAGGCCTACGCCAACGACGACATGCTCGTATACCTATGAAAGGTGCGAACGCTTGGTTTCAGCGCGAGGTTCTGTCTGTTACTGTCTGTGGTTTAAAGTCGAACCTCTCTGCGCTGAGAATCAACGTAGAAACAACCTAGCATCACCTATAGCTAAAGCCTAGCAACAACCTATAAAAGCAATCCATAGAAACAACCCGCATCACCTAGCTAAGGCCTCGAAACAACGTAGAAGCAACAAGATTGGTCTTCAGAATCGTCCAGTTTCGCTCTTTCAAGCCTTGCGCGGCTTGGTGCAAGCTTCGGAGAATTTTTTTTGTTGTTTGTTTCGTGTTGTTCTGTGAATAGTTACACGAACTCTCCCTAGCTGCTCTTTTATGTATATATTTTTTTCTTTTCATTGCTGTGATTTATCACGTATCCTATTATTTGTGAAAAGGAGTAGCCGGCGCTATACAAATGCGCCAACATCTCCTAAACACCATATAATAATAAGAAAAGAATATATATCGCACAGAGACTCGAGTAGACAAATTTTTCCGAGGAAGAGGGGGGAAGGTGGTCAACCATACTTTGTGTATGTTCGTGCGTGTGTTTGTATGTGTGCGTGCACATACACTTGCAAAAGTGAAAATTTTTATGGCAGGGGTGGATTTGAACCCCCTCTGGCTACGTAGCGATATCGCAGCAAAAGTAAGATGCGATGCATGCCGCTGCGCAGTTCCACGTAATCAGCACTTGTATGACATTGCTCACAAGGAAAAGGAGTACCAGGAACGCACTTTCTCTCACTAACAAACAGAACAAAGTTCCGAGAACACAGCGGACTTTGATTTATGTTACTCTTGAGCACATTTCCCATAAATTCTCAGCGGAATCTTACTTGAAACTCCCTCCCCTAATCAGGAACAGATAACCCAAATTGCTGGGTGAACTTATTTTGGTCATGTAGCATATACTGCTAGAATGAAACTTAGGTAAGTAAAGTTTGGTTCGCAGCAACGACTTATTTTGCGTGCGCCCTTCACTACACAGCTACTACAGTTCCCGCTACACACCCCTACACCATAGGAAAATAAAAGAGCCCCCCCCCCCCCCCTTGAATACACCTAGATACAAGAACCGCAGCAACCAAAAGAACAGTGGCAGCAAAAGTGTATGCAATGCATGGCACCGCACGACAGTTCCGCAGAATCGGTACGGAGCAGATGCAAGAAGGGAGTACTCGGAAATCTCTCTGTTCCGGCTAAGCAAAACGAAGTTCCGACAATTCAGCAAACTTTTGCTCCTCCGACACGGCCTTCCACGTAGCCCCGGCCTAAAGGCACTGAAGCAACTAAAGCAACTAAAGGCTGGTCAATCTCAACTATTGTTTATCGCAAGGCGGCTGTTTCGTGTACGTTTATCGAACACTTTCGCAAAATTTGACTTTCCTTTCGTTGAAAGAACGCTACCATCTCAGCGTTCTTTTTACACTGTTTTCCTTTTCCTTTAGATTTTTGTTTGTTTGTTTTTCACAGGCGAAGTGAACGTCAGCGCCAGATCATAGTATAAAGGAGGCTATGGCTACTATGGCCGGATGCACGATTTTAAAAATTCCGTTAGACGCGACAGTGGCGACGCGTAGCGGCCGACTGGCGAAAAACAGACGATGCTGCGACTTGCGTGCGCGGCGTGAGATGGCGCGGCAAATTGCGCGGCGAGTTGCCCTAGTATGCGAACTGAACATTTTAAAAAGTTCGCAGCGCAAGCACGCAAGTACTGAAATAAAGGCGACACGGTGAAGTAAGGTAGGAAAAGAGAGATGCACACTTCAAACACCCTGCGCATTAAAAAATGACGTGAAATCTCAGACTGAGTAAACGTAAGGGGCAGAATTGGCGACCCCCGCCGCTCCCCTCCCGCAAAATTACCGCCTTCCTTTCGTCACTGTGTCGCAGAAGCGTAGCCAGAAATTCTTTTTCGAGGAGGGGGGGGGGGGGTACAACCATCCTTTTTGTATGTTCGTGCTTGCGTTTGTATGTGGGCGTGTATATATGCACATGCAAAACCGAAAAATTTCGGGGGGGGGGGTTCAACCCCCCAACATCCCCCCATGGCTACGCCTCTGCTGTGTCGCCTTTCTTTCAGCACTGATGTGCTTGTGCTGCAAGCTCTTTAAAATGTATATAACCAACTCACCCACACCTCCGCTCTTCATGAGAACTTATACTGCGCTGGGAACGAAACGTCAAAGTCATGGGCGTACGGAGGAGGGTGCAAGGGGGGGGGAGCGGTTTGAGCCAGCGAAGCGTCAGCGCCGGGAGTTAGACGCACTGCGTTCGGAGCAGCAAACGGTTGAACAGAAGAAAGGAGACCATATAAGAATAACTATAATAATCGCAAAACAAATCAGATAGTCACAAGATAAGAACAGAGAAGGATATAGAAGATCACATAATCACACGAAAAGAACAGAGCAAATAAACACTAGAAAGGAAAAACCAAAACAAAACAGAGAAGAGCAGATAAACACAAGGGAAACACAGGCGAACACTGCTCAGCAGTTCGCACAGCTTTCACTCGGGCTGGAAATGGCTTCGATTTTACTTTTTTTTTCCAAGGGGGGAGGGGGGGCGGTTTTCGGCTTAGTTTACGCCAAACGGAGGCGGTGAAAAGAAACAATCATGAACGCACGTAAAAGCCATTGAAAAGCGGCCTGGTAGGTCACTGGGTTCGCACTACCCTCGGGTCGGTTCTTCCTACTACCATACGAGGTCTGTTAGAAAAGTATCCGACATTTCTTTTTTTTTTTTTTTGCGAACACCTGATGGATATAAAACAAGCGCGCTTGTATCAACCGACCTTGAACCTTCGTGCGCATGCGCGAATTTTTTCGCGCCTGTTCAGTGTCAGTCAGTGGGACGTGGCGCTTGAGTGAGGTAACGCGAAGTGCTCTCGTCGGATTTTTTTAACGAAAGGAAAATCACGGAGCGCGCGTTGAGCAGCGCTACTGCATCAAATTTTGCCAGAAACTGGGCGACAGCCAAGTGGAAACCATTCGGAAGATTCAGACAGCTTTCGGTGACGATGCTATCAGCGGCACACAGATTAAGGAGTGGTACAACCGGTTTAAAGACGGCCGCACATCGGTGGAGAGCGAGCCACGCTCCGAAATGCCGAAATGACCAGGTCATTGCCGAAGTGAACGCTGTGGTGATGCGGGACCATCGTGTGACTATCCGAGAAATTGCGCAAGAGGTGGGCATCAGCACTTTTTCTGCACGTTCCGTTATGACCGAAGATTTGGCCACGAAGAGAGTTGCGGCGAAATTCGTGCCGAAGCTGCTCACGGTGGAGCAAAAGCAACTTCGTGTTGAAGTCTCACAGGACATGCTAGATTCCACAAACAGTGACCCCGACTTGATAAACACCTTAAAGGCTACAGCGCACAAAGACGGGGACAGCAGAAGAAAACACAGGACGAAGCGCCGATTCGGCGCTTCGTCCTGTGTTTTCTTCTGCTGTACCCGTCTTTGTGCGCTGTAGCCTTTAAGATGCAATACCAACTAGCCCACCAAGCCATACTTGATGAACACCATAATCACTGGTGACGAGTCTTGGGTGCACGCGTAGGACCCGGAAACGAAATCGCAGTCGTCACAGTGGAAGCATTCCACGCAGTGGCGTAGACAGAAATTTTTTTCGGGGGGGGGGGGGGGGGGAGGGCACGCCCTTGATCCAACGTGGGGTCGAGTGTCATTTTGTGCTCTGTATACCATGGCAGAAAAACATTTCGGGGGGGGGGGGGGGGGCACGGGACCAGTGAGCCCCCCCTCCCTCCCCCCCCTGGCTACGCCACTGATTCCACGTCACCAAGACCAAAGAAGGCCTTCCAAGTGCGCAGCAACGTCACAGTGATGCCGACTGCTTTCTTTGACTCCCGCGGTGTGGTACACCACGAGTACGCACCACAGGGTCAAACAATCACCAAAGAGTACTACAGGGATGTCCTCCGTCGCGTATACGTGATGCTGTGCGGCGCAAGAGGCCGGAGTTGTGGTCAACAGGAAATTGGCGCACCCATCACGACAATGCTCCAGCACATTCCTCGCACTTGATTCATACTTTTTTTTTTTTTTGGCGAAAAATCAGACTCCTGTAGTTCAACAGGCTCCTTACTCTCCTGATATGGCCCCCTGCGTCTTCTGGCTGTTTCTCAAAATCAAGAGGCCATTGAGAGAAACGCGATATTAGACAAGAGAGGACATTATGGCTGCAACGACAGCTGAGCTAAACTCCATTCCGAAAGAGGCCTTCTCGGAATGCTTTCAACAATGGCAGCAGTCCCAAGGTGACTACTTCGACGGTGATTATATAATAGGTTTCCAACGTTGGAAACCACTTTTCTAACAGACCTCGTATGTAACCATACTCCAATTTCAAACAACGTACGAAAGTTTAAAAAAAAAAAAGGCAGATGGCGCTCAACGAGCTCCGTTGTGTTACTGGTTTGAACGCCTCCAGAACCCCCCCGAATCGCTTTCTTTTTCATGAAATAAAATTATTTGATTTTATTCGTAACTCTCATCGCCCTTCCTTTAAAGTTCTTATTTTTTTTTACATGTAAGAAGCGCAACCGTACGCTAAATAACTCTAACCTACTTCCGCCAAATGCCGCGTAAACACTTGGGCAGAAGGGATGCATTACAGACACAAATCAGGCAGACAGTACTTGCTGGACGAGAACCGCACCAGCAACGTGCGGAATCGGGCAGTTTTCGAATAGCGTGCGCAAAGACAGCGTGCGTTACGGTCGCCCGCTATTTCCGTCACTTAACGGGGCCCCGCAAGAGGATATATCGTACGACGCATGCGCAGTGGCGACACACGCCAACGCAAAGCTTTGCGTACGCTATTCTAAAACTCCCTATTATAAAACACACACACACACACACACACACACACACACACACACACACACACACACACACACACACACACACACACACACACACACACACACACAACACACACACACACACACACACACACACACACACACACACACACACACGCAAGAAAACCCCATGGAACGACCGGCCTCCCGCAGTCGCCGTGTATAATGAAGAATCTTTCTTCCTCTGGGGGATTATCCGGTCTGTCGTAATCCTCGTTTCCTGCGGCGCTTCTTGCTTACAGCGTCGCGAAAAGCAGCGCAGTGTGCATGCGTATACGATAGCATATACCGTGACACCCCATCTCTCCCCCTGCGGCTTTCGTGATTCGCGACTTCCTTAGGAACCTTGTTTCCGAGTGGCCTCCGAGATTTCCGTCCCCCGTAGACGTGCCCGGTGTAACGTATAGGCGTTGCGGACAAGATTGCAGTGGGGAAGTCGTCGCGGTGCGTAACAAAGATGGAATCGCGATGGAATTGTATCCGCCAAAAGGAAGTACGCACGAAGCCGCGCCCGGCATCCCAACGATGGCGAAGTAATCATAGTCGAGATAGCTAGCACGTGACGTCATGAACGCAGCTACTGACTGCATTCTACGATAGCTTCTCTGACGACAAACAGTTTGCAGTTAACCTGCAACGATGTGATAACGACGTGGCGGAAACGACTCTGCGCGTGAAAAAACTCACAGGGTATTCGCAATGCCCATAGACTGTCGCGCCGCCAAGCGGAATTCAGGAGCGTCCTCTCGAGGAGGGTTAGTAGACGATAAAATGGCAGCACTACGCAGTCGCTCCCTTGTTCGCCTGTGCTAACCTCAGTGTTAACGCATTGGCAAGGAAGGAACAGTACGACTTTGCATGTTACCTGCATCAGTGAACAAACCGGGCCCTCCGTGACATGAGAAATCTGATTCGTTCTTGCGAGACGCGAAGTTTTCGTGAAAATACGTGGCAACTCGCGCTTTCAATGCTAGCCCACAGCGTACGCATACTGTCAGCTTCGCGAGGCTTTCTGTAGCCACGTAGGTTAGTTAAATGTTATCGTCTGACATATTCAGTTGAATCTCACCCTGTTTTACTTGCATATAGCATTGGTCAGTGTTTCTTGTAGAGCATGAATCCCATAACACTGTACGCGGGAGGTCGCGCGGGCTCGCGATGTGCTCTTGTAAAACTCAGCGATCTCAAGTTCTTGATACTTAAAATAGGGCCTCTATCCTTTGCAAGCAAAGCGCTGTTACTAATCGTGCGAGCGACGTTTCAATCATTCGAGGACGCGTCTGCTCCACGCCTTTCGTGGAGCGAACGCTTTCAACACCGTCCTTCGCCAGTGTGTTGGTTTCATAGCCAGCGCTGCGCAGTTTGTTTTTGTACGTTTGTTGATAGGTGGCAGCACACTGCAAGCGATTTGCTCGTTGACCGATCCGAGAGCATAATGTTCTTCGCGCCCAGACGTCTCTCTAATTGTAAACGTGGTGACGCGGAGTGGTCGCAGTCGTTCGGCGGAGGAATTTCTTCGGATTGCTTTCAGCAGTGATGTTGAAAGAAACCGTCTTGACGACGAGGATTTTTCACTGCACATTGAAGACTGTGAAAGCACCGAGAGTGACAGCTGTGACAGCGACGATGAACCATCAGCTGAACTCACAGGAGCGAGATGCACTTCACGTCCCCTCGTGCGTTAATGTTCTTTCACGCTCGTAAGTCACTTTGATTGTATTTAACGTATAATATCCTTGAGCGAGATCAGAATAAAAGCATAGTTCCTCTTGTGCATTGCATGTATCACAATTATTGTGGATATTATGGAGCGCCGCATCGCCAACACGCTCGAGCTCGACCAGCGAAGCGAAATGGTTAGAGCGATGGAACGTGCAGTCACGGCCACAATCCACGCCTCTCGGCTAACTTCTTCGACGTTGCGAAAAGCATAAGTGTGCATTCTTTTCGATATTCATGTTTGGATCGGGCTGATCGAATCTGCAACATGCAGTGAAGTGAATTGCACACGGTTAGAGTCTCAGCATGGCTGTGACACAAGCGCTACTGAATGGGATGTTAAATGCTCGTGTTCCGTTGAAGACGTAATACCGCGTTCCCGACTGCACAAGTAATGACGACGGCGTATTATGTTTGCAAACCATAACCACGTTAAACGTGCGGTCCCGTGCTGCAGCGATGACGCTACTCGCTGGCGGCCTACTACTGCGGCAAATCCGTCAGGCAGGCTCGGTACGTACTACCTCGGTGTGCCGTTCAGCTCATACGTCAATTATAGTTCATGCAGTTTTATGTAGCACGCACAGGATTTCGCAAAGCATCGTTATGCACGGTAACGGAGCCGAAATATAATTTTTCACACCGCAGCAAATAATTAGGTGGGGGGTACTTTGCACTTTCCATGGTTTGGGAAAGTATTTTAGTCTCATATCCAATTCAGCGCGGCTCACTAATTCATCCGGTGAAAGTGGCACGGGCCGTACGTCCGAACGTCCTTTCTGTTCCTATGCAAACGGGTTGACCCTCCTCCTGGCGCCATCTTGAAAAGCACGGCGCGCCACCTATAGTTCGTGGGCATTGCGAATACGTCCCTTATACGCCTAAGACGACTCACAGGCGAAAGCCTGTTCAAGGAATTTTCGTCACGTGACGAGAAGGTCGTTTCAATGTTACTCAAACTAGTAAGCTGGAATAAAAAACTATACGAGTTTTAGAAATGCCAGCAAAAGTCCCGCTTCTGCCGTCGCGTTATCCAATGGTGAAAACGCGATCGCGCTAACCATATGAACATGCATTGCTCCTGTATAACATGTTGGCCGGGAAACAAAAAAAAAACAACGAAAACGTATTATCCCGAAAGAAAAAAACGCATTACGCAGAATCGTATAAACGAGATTCCGCAATATACTGCCACACCAAATCTGTACTCTGGACTGGATGAACGGCTATGGCGTTGCCACGATGTAATGGAAACCATCTCCTCATCTGATTATCCTCATTCGTTGCCCTTTTTTTTCTTTTTTTTTCCGTCGCCCTTCACCAGCGTAGCGGCCAGAGCAACACACAACTTCATGCATTCTACCTCCTAAAAAAAAATGAATAATAAGAAGTTTGGACGCATGTGCCGTTTTTGTTGCAACGACACAGTAATCCCTATATTTTGCTTTCCTTCCCTGAATGGTGAATCCAACGCTTTGTGCAGTACGCGCGCCTGCCTGCCATATAGCGGAGCGTAATGGGAAATCAGAAAGGCGTCTCGCAGTGTAAAATATACATACAATACTACTTGCTCGCGCATTCCTCCTCTAAATATGTTAATCATGAGAGGCTGAGTACCACACTGTGCTCTAACAACATAGTATAGTCCCAATATCTGGCTAGCTTCCCTGAACCTTACTCTTTGTTTAGTACGCGTAATGCTGGCTACAATGAAAGTAAACGAGGTTTGACTGGGAAGAGTCATAAAGGGTAGACATTATGTGCTCCCTAAATGTCTGCATCCTATACAGGAAAAAAGGGATGGAAGAAACGAAAACACAAGGCGAACATCTGCCAAGGCTACATATGTATGACGATGGCTAAAGCCCCTCCATCGATGGAGGGGCTTTAACGATGGCCTAGGCAGGCTTGATTTTTCTCTTCCCTAAACCTGATTCCTGGATCAAATACCAGCGAAACCGGGAAATGGGGTGCAGGCTACATTAACGGGGAAACAAAAGGAACAAGTACGCCAGACCTACGTAACAAAAATGGGAGAGAAGCCTATGGCCGCACGACCTTTCTTTCCCTTTATCTTATTCCTTCCAGAAGCTTCGTGGAGAAATCAGTACGAAAATATAGAGGAATTTCGACGAGTTTCCCATTGGGGAGCTGTCGCTATGCGAGAAGCTCTTAGTGGAGTCAGAAGGGGGAATAGTAGCATCTCGTTACGTTGTCATGAGAGCACTTACCTAACGTGAGCAAACAGCAGCCAACATGCGAACATGAGGGCGGGGGGGAGGGGGAGGGACTAGTCACTTAACAGGGGGGTGGCGCAGAGTCTTTCCCAAAGTTTTATTGAGTCGGGCCTATCCCATTATCGTTTGAAAGGGCCCTGTAATATTTGTTCATCATGGTCAGAAAACGCTGCCGATCGGTAGTCGAGGCTCCTGAGAATATGCGAGCGAAGCACGCGGCCTGGAAATTACAATTAATTTTCAAAGTCAGCTAGAAATCGTTCCCTCTTATCTCGACAAATGATGCCATAAACCCAAACGACCGCGCCATAAACCCAATGTCCACGGCCATTTGCTGATTTGAGCATACTTAGCTGCATTTGTTGTGAACAAACAAATAGTTACCGTGGCCCCCGGGGGATGTTGCCACGTGCCCGCGCGAGATCACACTGAGAGTGAGCCGCGCGGTCGAAGAAAAAGAAATAAAATAAATTGCTCAAGGTCATGAGGCGCGCTGACGAAGGGACGCATCTTCTTGCCCTCTTTGTCATCCCCCTCGCTGCGTAGCTTTCAGCGCGTTCGCTGGTACGAAAGGTGAGAGAAAGCGCTTGAAGCGTGCCACAAATACCTGTAACTCCGCTCGTACTTGATGGATTCTAAATATTTTTGTGGCAGTCTGTTCGTGAGGCAATAAGCTATTTTAATGAAGCCATTCGACGCCATTCGACGATTACTTGGCAAAGTGTACCAGGGCCCCTTTAAGAAGCAGGGTTATGGCCAGCAGGCTTATGACGATAATGGTGTCCAAAGGCCGATGATGTTGCATTCCAGGAGCTGATCCCTTCCCGTTTTTACTCCCGGAAAACCAAGGATCAAAAGCAGGCCATTGTCATGCACGTCATGACTCCACTTTCATTTTTTCATCTATTGTGACGCATACCGTCTTATGTTCTCGATGAAAGGGGGGAAGGGGAGGGACGGGATAAAACTTTGACCCCCCCCCATAGGGCACCCTGCGCACGCATATATGTTTGGAACATTGCAAAAGACAACAACAAACTCAAGCGAACGGTGGCGTATCCAGGAGGGGGGGGGGTGAGTTCAAGCGCCCCCGAAATTTTTCAATTTTGGATTTTGCAAGGTGTATGTATACACGCACACATACAAACGCACGCACGAACACAAGAAAAGTGTGGTTGAATCCCCCCCCCCCTTCCCCGTGAAAGAAGTTTCAGGCTACGCTACTGCAAGCTAACGGCACCATACTTATTTGTACATTTCACCAGCTTCGAACGCATATTAGACTAGTTAAAATGCGTCTTTAATTTTTATTATTATCACCAGGCTGCTCAGTTAGGAAGTCACTGTTATCGATATCATCAGGTGGAATGCCATGATGTTTAGACAGCTCCGCCGAAAAAAACAAAACAAATGCCATTCTATAACTACCGAATGTCGTTTGTGCACTAGCGAGCAGTCAGCCAACTTTAGCACGAACGGACAGCACATGAGTGAATACGGTAGGTTTCACACAAACAATCCCACTGGTTTTCACAAAAGTAACAGTTGCTCTAGTGTATTTCGTTCCTATTATTATTAATCTACACTCTTATACGAAACTTTGCACATAATACTCTATATCACTGGACTTTGCTTTTTTAATAATTCTTCCCTGCAAGTCATCTTCTTTCGTTTTTTGATGACCTTTAAATTGCTTTTGTAAACCAAGTTTTAGTTGCCATAGCAATATGCACAGCATTAAAAAATAGACGCCCGTCAGAGGTGCGAATAAAAAAAAAAACAATTAAAAACTGAGATCAGCGGCGCACTTTCCGGGAATGCTTACGCAAGAGCTCGCGACGACCGGATTGACGGGAGCTCAGGTTAGAGAAGGAAAGAGTTTCACATACACACCGGCTTGCGCGACGGGCACTTTTGGAGCTGCTGCTCGTAACAAGGTCCTCCGGAGGGTTCTTTCAAAATCCCGAATCCTCTCAAAGCATGAATTCGTGGAGCTGCCGTCTATATAGATTTATTATTTTTTTCATAAAGCTTTGCCCAACGTTCCTGCCATGGTTGCTGTAAACGCACGCATATTTTCTCACCCCTCCTTTTAACGTTTTATATAAAAGTCTACACGCGGTTACAACCAAGGAGAATTAAAAAATTACACCATCTCCCGCTAAAGGGGACCATGAGGCGATGCGAAGCCGGAGCACTTGCACGATCGTGTTCCGTTGGCATTCGTTGGGCATGCTACCGACCTCGCGTCGTGGAACGCGAAGAGGGACGCTACGCGCGTCGTATCTTCCATCTAGCCTGGCCGTTAATTCTCACAGGGCGAGCGGGGAACGCGGTCGACAGGCGGGCGAGAGGGGGGCAGCGTAGGAGAGGAGAGAGAAGGGGAGGGGACGCGCATGCGCTCGAGCTCATCGCGGCGTTGCGCAGGAGAGAATTTCGGCATGTCTAGCCCGCGTTTCAGAGGAAGAGTGGAAAGGGGGAGTGGAAAGCGGGAGGGGAGAGGGGAAGGGTGAGTGGAGAGGGAAAGGGGAGAGGGGTAGAGGATATGGGGAATGGTGAGGGGGAGTGGAGAGGAGGTGTGTGGAGAAGGTATGTGCATGCGCAGTAAGGGTGGTCACGCCGCACACCACCACCACCGGATTGAGCTCCGCCTTAAGATACTTCGCATCTAAAAAAGAATGCTGGAGTGGAAACTCTGACATTGTCTTACCGGCTAAGCCATATGCTATGGGGGTGCCCCAATCAGCAAACAGACTCCCCAGAACCTCTCCGGGAGCGATGGCGGAAAGCGCTGCTCAGCTCCGATCTACAGGACCAAACCTGGGCTATCCAGCAAGCCAGGGATGCTAGTGGAAGACAAAATCTTCCGTCCTCCATCTGAGCGGTCTGGCCCGGACCAGCAACTAGCCGGATCTCGCAATAAAGTTGTTTCATTCATTCATTCTTACCGGCTAAAGTGAAGTCATTGTGTGCCCACCCTTTATATCGGAAACGTGCCCTTTTAGGGTGGTGCCGGTTTAGAGATAAAGTTGTTTCGCTCTGTTAATGTAAGCGCTAGCTTAATTCTAAAATAAGATCTCGTTGTTACCGACGAAAAGGAACACATGGAGATGAGCATTGATGACTTGAACTCCAATTAAATTTGCCAAAACTTCAAGGTTTCTTGAGGTAACCAGTAACACAAAGAGAGTATTTGTCCAAAATATTGCCGTATTAAAGGGGTACTGACACGAAAACTTTCAGTTGTCCTTTTCTTGCATCAAATGCGAGGCGAAGCCCTCAAGAGCCTAGAAACGGTAGTCCTAAGCGCGAGCGCACCCTGAAAATGTAATTACAGTATGTTTTTAACAGCTAGTTTCGTTTCCTACTGTACCCTGACGTCACAACACGGTAGGAGCCTCTCGTCACGTGCTCGCACAATATATAGTGACGCTTCCACGGCAGCTCCGCACCGTGGCTTCGTTGGTGACGCACAAGCGGCCATTTTGAATGTCTCGGTGACGCACAAGCGGCCATCTTGGAAGTTTTGGTACCTGACGTCATCACAACTAGCCAGACTGCTGCGTGAAGTAACCAGAATTATGGAGATGGTCGGGATTGTAAAAGCGCCTCTCCCCACCCTATACCACATTTAATGAAAGCCAGCAGCGAGATCAGGCGCACAGTCGTTTGCGTCCCATTTCCAAGGAGCTTCGCTCATCGGCTGTATTCGTACTGCTAGTTTTTTGCAACCACATCTGCGTTATTGCCATAACGCTTGCCTGCGTGACCGAGTGAGAGCTCTTGTGTTTTGAAGAGCGTGTCATATCTGAAGCTGTAGCGCATGTATATTGCCGCTGTACGCAGTCCCGTCTACCCTACCTAACCGAGTTGATGAGCGAAAGCGGACAAAAGATGGAAAGGAACGACGCATGCCAGAGTTGTTACTTACACCTGAAACTTACGTAAACATACATATTTAGTACTGTAGCCTGACGTCAAGCTAGTGTCGATGTCGGTAGGTGCGCCATGGAAAAAAATTACTTTAATATCAAAATAAAAAAGTATCTTATGAGTATTTGCTGGGCTTCACACTTTTTCAGAGCCGTCTTTGCATACAGGAGATTTTGTATGGCGCAGGAAACTCGCCTTCATAAAAAAAAAGGGAGTTAGTACCCCTTTAAACTTCTATAGGGTGTGGGACGGAAACGCCAACGTTTTATCTTTTATAAACGTGGTATCCCCTACCACGTTTATCTTGCCCCTACTATCTTGCCACCATCTTGGGGTGGGTACCGCTTCGCTCTTGAGGTATAATTTGCACTCCTAAGGAACCTAAGAAAAATATTCACGCATATCCACGAAGTGAATGATGATGAGTGGGCGAAAAACAGGGGATCGTTCGGTAACCGTGAATCTCCCGTGTACATTGCTCACTCGCGCATGTAAATGAGTGAGAACGCGTGTGTACAGTTATATACAATGTGTTTTATTGGTCATAACTCGTATTTCGTGTTGAGTTGTGGATTCCGTTTCGCCTTCATTATTACTGCTTTGTGGTCCGTGAAATGTAGAGCCAATGGTTCTTCGATCGGATATAGCCGTTCTCACTCTAGGGAGGCTACAAACATTAGACAATTTAGGAAGCGAATTATGAATGTAATAAATTGAACACAATTCTAGGATGCATGTGTTGAAACTATGTAATGTATGTAATATATTTAATGTATTCATTGTTTTCACATTACACTTAAATTTCTATGTATTTCAATATATGTTACATGGTGCTGATCATAGCGCATTTTGTATTTATCGCTGAGGAACAGCTTTGTTTGCATCTTTATCTTTGTCCAATTGCTTTCGTATTCCTCGTTTATTTATTCTTTGTATATATATTGTATATTCTATATGTTGTCTTGCTGTACCTGCCCGAGGCGCCTCACGAAGAGTGGGCCATGTCAGGAGACACACTCTCCTTTTGCCCCCTTCGTGGGCATTTTTTAAAAATGCCCAAATAAATGAAATGAAAATGAAAAGTTGGCAAAGACGAGGTGTATGCACGTTCCCATGTTGGTTGTTGTTTGCTTGTAGTCATACGAAGTGCATCGGAGAGCGTATCGAGACGTCATATACTGCATCTCCACGAAGTGAGTGATGATGAGTGGGCGAATCTAGGTCCTAAAGTCCATAATGTCTACGTTGTAGTCGCCGACTAATATAAAGGTTTTGTGCTTGTATGAGTTTTATATTGTTCTGTCACAACTGTGGTTGATATTAGTGTACTGTTCAACCTTTTTTGTGTCTCACATATGTTACCCGAGCGTTGTCCCATATAATGTAAATTGAGTGACATAAAGTGACAAAGAGTCGACGACAAAGCTCGGTCCTAAGGTCCATAATGTCTACGTTGAAGTCGCCGACTAGTATAAAGGGTTTGTGCTTGTAGGTGTTTTATATTGTTTCGTCACAATTATGGTTGTTGTTCGCCTATTGTGAACCTTTTTTTATTCACATACACACATATGTTTTGACTATAGCACCAGTTTTCTAACTACCATGACAGCGGACAGTGAGCGTCGACGACAAAGCTAGGTCCTAATGGTCCATAATGTCTACGTTGAAATCGCCGACTAGTATAAAGGGTCTGTGCTTCTCGGTGTTTTATATTGTTCTATCACAATTATGATTGATATTGTGTTGGTTAAGCCTTTTAGGGGACTCCATTCAAACCAGAGCACGCGCAGGTAGCGAGCGTGTAAACCAGAGCTACGCTAGACGCGGGGGGTACAAAGCTCGGCCCTAAGGTGCTTCGCCCCTAAAAAATGTTAGGTACACCCACAGTACCGCGGCGCGCCTGTCCTTCGCTTGTGAAAGACAGTCGTGCTAGCTGGTTTCTACTCGAACCATAACTGCTTTTTCTCGGCTAATGTAAATACTACGCAAATCATGAGTTAAAGGTTCGTCGTTATTATCTGAAACATTACGTTTGACAGAGCCAGCGATGTCAGAATTTCCGATGAAATTTACCGGGACGCTCAAGTTTTCGTCTTCAAACCAGCGACACAAACGTGTATCTGTATGGGAAGGTCAACTACGTCAAACACTCGAGTAGCGCTTGACGTCACGAAAATGAACAAGCGCTATTGGATGGAGCATTTATGCAAATTCTTTCTGTGGAAGGTACAGTGATGGCCGTGGGCGGAGATGACACTCTTTCTTAGGTTGTAACTGGGTGTAGTAACACTAGAGATTTTAGATGAAGTGCAGTGTGCAAATAACCTTTTTTTTCCGGAGCACGTGGTTAGTCCTATAAAGATGTGCTGTTAGAACAACACCTAAGATTTTACATTCGGACACTCTTTTCAACTGAACGCCATTCAGAAAATAGTCAAAAGAGAAGGGGCTCCGTCGTTCGGCAATTGACTTCACGGCTGTTTTACTGCAGTTGATGTTCATTCATTCATTCATTCATTCATTCATTCATTCATTCATTCATTCATTCATTCATTCATTCATTCATTCATTCATTCCCAAACACGCACGCGATCTGTTGACTATCCCACACTTTAATATTCCTAATAATTCAAGGAATCCTTGATAGATTTCCATGTTTAACAGACTAGAATACTTTCGTTTCTCACCTTTACTCCGAGTCTTTTTTTTTTGCACACTTGCTATTCTCTCCGCCCTTATTTTCGTCTTTTTTTCTTCCTTCCCCAAGTGTAGGGTAGCAAACCGGACGTACCCGCCTTTTGCTCATCGTTATATATATATATATATATATTGTAATGACGAGAGAAATAGACACAACGCCTGTTCGCTAGGCCGGCTGTTCTTATTCTTCCCAGCGTCGTCCTTCTCTTCCTTGCACAAGCAGATCGCGCGCCCGTGCCCTGTGCCGTTCTTCATCATTACACTATATATATATATATATATATATATATATATATATATATATATATATATCTGTCTCTCTCTCTCTCTCTCGCTATTTATAAATGACCCTACGTATCCCTCATAAAAGTCACGCCAGACGTTTCAAAAGAGTCTACTGAGGTCAACGTACGTAGAGAAGGAGGAGAAAAAGAACTAGAAGAGAAAGGAGGCCAACCAAAACTCAAAGAGGGACGCTACAAAGTTTATCTAACAGCTTTTCTAAACGCAACTCTCTCCATGCGTGCTATTCAACAAAGTGTGTTCTACCTGTCGATGTGTATCTATTTACGCGAACAAACCTGCGGTTTCCTCGACTACCCAACACTGTACATCCAGCAAGCGCGCTCACGCGAGCCCTAAAAAAAAAAAAAAGCAAACAAAGGGCGCTGCCAAAACGAGCCGCTCTCGCGAAGCGAAAGCCGAAACGACCAGAAGGCCGGGGTTTCGTTTCCGACGCCGCGAAACAACGAAGTCGTTTTCAATCACACCGGTTGGGAAACTTCGTTCCGAAACCTCAACGCGCCAATGGACACAATCTGACGAGGTTATCGATCCGACGCGCCACCTGGGAGGGACGGCAAAGAACACACCGCGTCACTGCAGCTTAAATTTGCGCTGACCATGCGCGAATTATCGATGCGAGCACGAGGAGACGCGCTTTCAATTGAAGTTCTATGGTTCTGAGGCCGCAACGTCATCGGCAAAGAAAAATTCACAGGGTCCCACCCTTATGCATTCATTTAAGATCACCCAAAGGCGAAAGTCTCAGTACCTGCATTGATTCTACCCCGCCACCCCTCGAAAACTTTCTGTCCTGTTAAACTGTGTCCTGCGTGTTCTTTGCAGTGTACGTGTGATAAGCGCATCGCTGAGCCATCATGAAACAACTAGACCCATTCGTTGCATTATATATACTTTGGGGTCAGCAGCCAAGCACCGTAACCACTGTACCACAGCGGCGGACAACCCGCAGCCCTCCCGTGCAAAGAAAAAAAACAAAAAAGGCTCTTATTAGTTTTTTCTCCACCTACAGGTGGCGCAACAATCAGCGAACCCACACACTTATGACTAATACTGCGTCAGGTTTGGGATAAATGGAGCACCCGGGTTGTTTCGACACTCCGTAAGACTGGAGAACTACGCCGGCGAATCACGACACGAGGTCGATCCGCCCACGCGGTGTCACGCGACGACCAACGTGACTTTTTTTTTTCTCCGCAGATCTGTTTGTTCGCTGTTGGGAAAGTGAGCAAAAAAAACCCTTATGTCGGCCGTCGGTGGTTCAACAATGGAGCCCTTTATTACACCAATGACGCCGGGTATTTGGAGTCTCATATCAAGAAAAAAAAAATCACAGCATATCCATGGAGTGAATGATGATGAGTGGGCCAAGCTGCGGAGGTTCATCGGTAAACCGTGAATCTTCCGTGAATTCTGCCCAGTACATCATCACCGACGTGAGATCGGGCGCGTTTATACTAAAGGTTCGATGAGTTATGACGACTTGCAGCTCACTTTAATTTTACATGTACGCTGTGAATTTTCATTGTTTAGAAAACCATTGCTTTAGAAAACATCTGGTGTCTTTTGTTAAGCAGCTGGCGTCTCTTCGTTTTGCTTTTAGAAAACATCTGGCGTCTTTCGTTGGTTTATTTCATCAATCAACGGCGTTTTGAACAAAATTTTCATTGTTTAATCACGCACAGGAGAAATCTCACCAGGCACTACCTTGGAGGTAAACAATGGCTGCTAATGGGAATGAGAGACAGAAGAAGTCGGCTTTTAGCTAACACTTACACTTCTACTTCTACTAACGTTTCCTACTGGAACATGCCAATGGCTGCTAATGGAGAATGAGAGACAGAAGAATTCGGCTTTTAGTTAACGCGCACGCTGCGAATTTTTTATTGTTCAACAACGCACAGGAAAAATCTCCCACCGGCACCACCTTGGAGGTCAAAGCGTAAGACTTGTTACGGACTACGACTACTACTGCTACTACTACTACGACGACGACGACTACGAGGGACGAACGGGTGCCGCCTTAAGGAGCTTCGCCCCTAAAATTGCACTGAAGGCAACGGAAAGTGAACAGACCACAAACCACAAGTGCGCATATATATATATATATATATATATATATATATATATATATATATATATATATATATATATATATATATATATATATATATATGTGTGTGTGTGCAGGGTGATTCATTTAGGACTGACCTATTTCATTAGGCTGTAGTTTTGTACAAACAATCCGATTTTAATGCGGTTTGCGGCCAAAGATTAAGGAAGGATTAAAATGTAATAGTCCGCTCCGTTTTTTGATGTGCATTGCAGATCAAAAAAATGAATATTAAGAAATAACGACAAACAAGACATTCCGCGAGATTTCGTGCAATGAGGGACTGCACACTGTCGAAGACAGAACAGTTTGACGTTTCGGGTGGTCAGTTCAACATATCCCGTAAACTAAGTGATTATAAACATTTATAACCTTTACAAACGTTTACTAGTCACGTTTAGCATGCCGCGTGGCAATCAGACTTTTTAACGTTTTATACGCGCAAGCCATCCCTCATTGAGTAGCATTTCGCGGTTTTCGTTATTTCTTATTCCTACTTGCTCCTTTGCGTTACACATAAAAAAAAAACAACAGGAAAGACCATTAAATTTTCATCCTTCCTGAATGTTTTGCCGTAAACCGCATTAAAATCAGATACTTTGTAACAAAACTACAGCCCAATGAAATAGGTAAGTTCTAAAAGAATCACCCGGCACATATATTATACATAAAATGCGTTACGGTCACTCACCAAGTCTGATGAAATTATCCGACGTTCTTCCCATCCTTGTACACACAGTATATACATCGTGTGCGCGAGGATAGGAAAAACAAAGTCGAACGCGGATATATGACAATGGGGACAATCATCAGCCTGTTGGTACAGCAGCGTCTGGGCCCTACAGAAATATACACAATGGTGCCAGTACTTGCTTGCATTATTCTTATATAGGAATTTCTACGCATTGCATCGGAACGTGCATTACCGTGAATGCAACACCAAGTCGACAGACAAAAAAATCCGTCTATAATATTTTTTTTCGTATGACGAGGTTTAAAAAAAAAAACATGGCTGACCCCTCAGTCATAGGAATCAATACAACACGAAAGTGAAACGTGTTTTCACAGACGTAGTTCAGCGTTTGTTGTGCATTGTTTCGGCACAAGGGCGAAGGAATGAATGCTAGAGCAACAAATTGTAATGTCACGCGAACAACGGCAAGCAGCTCGAAACTCGCATCGCGCTGCTCGAGCAGAAAGGACGCACGGAAAGAACATACACAGAATGAGAGCGAACTAACAACTGTCACAGCTCGACAGTTAAAGCGCGCTGTTCAATGACAGAGGAGGACGCACGAAACGAACGCACAAGTATACACAGGATGAGCGCGAACTGTCACAGTTGTAACTTATTTGTGTGTGAGCGTCGCGCTCCATTCGCGAAAGCGGCCGCTGCAGTGAGCGAAGTGACCTTCGTGCTCTCTGTAACTTCAACGAAAACTTGCCGTGAGAGCACAAGGCGCACAGACCACCCCCCATCACGCGATAAGAGCGCGCGCAGGAGCGACCACGCCCTGTGGAGGCGCGCGCGCATCGCAATGCGCGGGGCGACAAAGTTTAAAGCGCGCCCTTGACCTTTCGCGCCATCTTGCTAGTGATAACGAAAACACGGTAGAGTGCCACCGATCTCTGAGTACCTGCAACGGTAAATGGTGTATACAAATAGCTCGCCGTTAGCATGCGGAAGAACGTGCCGTCTGTGGCCAAGTCGGCTTGCGCCGCGCGCTGCGGAGCGAGGGGTCGTAGGTTCGACTCCCGACGGAACTTTTTCTTCTAGTTTTTTTTCTTTGCCATCTGTTAGTGCATATTTTACAACGTCATATCCGTGATGGAAATACGTCAGTAGGGCCGTGGTGGATCCCGGCATAAAACACTTTGGTGTTAAAAAACTTGGAGGACGCTTGAGCTTCGTCTTCAAGAGTAGAACACGATAGCGTAATCGGGCCCCGTGCGCATCACCTTCTCAATTGCTAGCCTGGCTTCGATTCTAGGTGCGTGCCTCAATTGGTGAACCAATGGCGGGGAGAACGACGGTGGAGAGGGAGACACTAAAAAGCGCTAGCTTCGGAGCCAGCCGGGCAATCAGCCCCTAATGAAGAACGGGTCTCGAAACGTAGGGTCAGTTTTTTTAATTAAAATAGTAAAGACAAAACGTGGCTGGATAGTCCTTTTATTCTTATAATTTCACCCAGCCAGACAGAGTG